>NC_056750.1:112184134-112261634 GCF_019279795.1 Protopterus annectens | reverse complement strand
TTAAGAGCTGTTGAAGTATTAATTTGTTGGTAAATTCAAGCCAACCTAGTTGTCTTAGGTTCAGGCAGTGGTGAGTTCGAAATTGGGATCCTGTAGCGAATCTAGCAATATTATAGTAGGATGTAGCAAGTTTATTCATGTTGCTTTTGCAGAGATTAGTATAGATGGGGGAGGCATATAGAAGAGTAGAGATAAGTTGAGATCTAGCTAAGATGGTTCTTGTTTCACGTGTAAGAAAGGGTTTGATTCTGTAGAGGGAACCAATTTTTTTGTTAACTACTTTTATTGTATTGTTGATGTGTGAGTCAAAGCTTAGATTGTTGTCAACAGTTATTCCTAGTAATTTTGTTGTTGAGTCAGGAGAAATGAGAGTTCTATCAGTGGATGTGAGAAAGAAATTAAGTGGTGTACATTTACGGGTAGGTGGGAACAGTAACAGTTTGGTTTTCTTGGGGTTGAGGAGAAGGCAATGCTCAGAGAACCATTTTTCAACAGAAGAAAAGGCTTTTTGGGTAAGAGACTGAAGTTCATTTTGAGAGGTGGCAGTGCAGATTATAGTAGAATCATCTGCATATTGTATGCAAGTGGTGTTAGGGATAGCTGACTGGAGGCCATTAATAAAGATTGAAAATAAGAGGGGGCCTAGGATAGACCCTTGAGGTATGCCTAAAGAGATAGGTAGGAGATTAGATAGTGAATTCTTCCAGAGTACTGCCTGCTGACGGTTGTCAAGATAAGATGTGAACCAAGTTAAGGAAGGGGTGTCAAGTGAGAGAGATTTTAGTATGTGCAGGAGGAGTTTATGATTAACCATGTTGAAGGCTTTGGATAAGTAAATGAAGATTGAAGATGATAGATAATTGTTGTTGCGGTTGTGGTTGATGGTGTTGGTAAAGGAGAGTAAGGCAGTGGTAGTACTGTGGGAAGGTCTGAATCCATGCTGGCTGTTAGCAAGTAGATTGTTTTGGAGAAGGTGGTTAAGAAGTTGTTTGTGGATACATTTCTCCATAATTTTGGCTAGAGGTGATAGTAGTGCTATTGGGCGATAGTTTGAAAGGTCATTACATTTCCCCCCTTTGTGCAGTGGGATAATGTGAGATATCTTCCAGATAGAAGGGGAGATTCCTTCATTAATAAATCTATTTATCAGAATAGAAATAGGGTAAGCAATGGCTTTGGCTCCAATTTGCAAGAATTCAGCAGGAAGTTTGTCTGCAGAGGGGGTGGTAGATTTAAGTTTTTGGAGCAGAGATGAGACAAAGGACGTAGATATAGGTTGTAAGTGAAGAGTAGGAGGAGTATTTGTGATAGGTAAGAGTAGTTTAGAAGTGCCAGGAGATAGGTGACTAGCAAGAGTTTGGATGGTATTAGTGAAGAAAGAATTTAAGTCATTGGCAATTTGTGTGGGATTGTCTGGGTTAGAGTCCTGAGGGTTGGGTGTGATAGACTGGCTTGGGAATAAGAGATTATTTATACTGGCCCAGAATTTTTTAGGTTCATTTTTGGAGGTTTGTTGTAATTGAAGGTAGTAGTTCTTTTTATCTGTCAGTATGGCTTTTTTTGTACTATTCCTATGCTCTTTGAAGTATTGGTGGTCTGATAGGTTTTTTGTGGTATGCCATCCTGTATCCCATCTCAAAAAAATCCTTTCCTTAGTTACACCCATTTGCACACCCAATATTTCTGACAGAACACCCAGTATGGAATTTTTAAAGTCTTCCAACTCATTACACTCCCAAAACATATGTTCACATTTACCTCTTTCTTCCCCATCACACTTCCAACATTTGTCATCTACCCAAGGAAAATTTCTTTGGAGTCTAGTTGAGGTATAAAAATAGCCATGCAAACACTTCAAGCAAAAATCCTAAATTTTTTAGACTTTGTTGCATATTTGGGAGCCATAGATATGTCTTCCCATTGCTTCCTTGTGAATTACTTATCCAGTCTCTCATCCCAATCTTTTCCAACCTCCTCTGATTGATTCATATAGTTGTGCAATATTTTATATACCCTACTAATTATCCATTTTTTAATAACTGCTTCTGTTCTAGATTTAATTAATAACTCTAGCAGAGCAGGTCTTTCACACAGGATTCCCATTTCCCATATTCCTTTCTCTTTGGCTATACTCTGATATCAATCCCTGATAGAAAGGCAGTCTCTAGCCTGAAGTTCAAATTTGTTTTTGGCCTCTTCTCATTATTATTACCATCCCCTCTCCAGTTATTTGCTTTCAATATCTTGGTTCCTTTGCCAGTTTTCTACAGTAAATTCCAGCCTCCTCTTGCCTATTCTTTATGCCCCTAATTACAGTTGTCCCTATTGGCAAAATCTCCTTTCTCTGTTCTTGTGTTGGCTCAGTTCTTAGAAAGAATACTTTTGGCTACTTTATGTGTATAATATCTTGTATGGCTGTTATTATTCCTCTTAAGGATCTGCATTCAAAATCCCACTTTCTCCTTATTTCTTGAATACCCCCTCTGCTTCATCATCATCCCTTTCTACTTTGAATTATAGCTTTCTGCTTGTGTTATATGCCTGAACCTTACCTGGGTAGCTCTGAAATATCTATCAGATCAGGTATCCTACTTTATCCTTGCCCTCTTCCCCTCGCAGATAAAATCCTTCAACTCTTTATTACGTATTGTACACAACTTCTTCTCTGATTGATAGAAATATGAATACAAATGCTGATTCAGTTAAGGTAGATGACTGAAGCTGAATACAAAAAAAAACAAACAAAAAAAAAACACAAAGAAATAATCCACCACACAGGGCTACCAACTACAGAAAGTAAACCAGAAAACCAGATCACAAAACTCTTGACAAAGTAAACCATTTATTTAAGCTTAATAAAATAAGTAGTAGCTTTTCGTCCAGAAGTACATCAGGATGTCATCAGAATGGCTTTCGTTAAAAACAATCAGCCTTTATATAATCTTAGTTAAAAGTTAAATCAATCAATTATCCATTGAGGTTTGGACAACTAATTCTAGTGTATTAAATTAACAATTTTATAGCACATCAAATAGCACCTTCCTAAAGTAATGTGCATGTATATTGTATACATATTTTCTTTCACTGCTTGTGTATTTGCAAAACAATGCAATGTTGAAATATGTACTATGAACTGTGGTAAAATGTATAATAAAATGGTTAAAACATAAATAAAAAATTCTAAAAAGTATAATATGTAAATAAATATATAATTCATATTGAACTGTGTTTTAATTAAACTGTTGCCTCTTTTTATAATTTCGGTGCCTTTTGTTTTAACACTAGGGACAAGGAAATAAAGTCATTTAAACTAGGGGAATGACTAGTGTCTAGCTTCAGGCTGCCATAATAATTCTTTTATCTCAAATGTTTTCCTTCCAAGGACCACCTCTTGGGTTATGTGAATTTTTTCCAAAATATCAAAGGAAAGACTCTTAAAATAATTGCATTGTGTCGAATGTCTGTATAAAGCATTACTGACATTTCTCTTTGAAATTTCATAGTAATGTTCATAAATACATTTCTTTGAGTGCCTTTCTGGTTTTCCAACATAAAATGCTGGACAGGTGGAACATATTATTAAATAAACTAAACCCTTACTTAGATAGTTTCCTCCCTGTGGGTAAATGACCGATTTTAAATTATTATTTCACAAAAAACGGACTTATTTTCAAAACGTGTTTACATTGTGCACAATTACCCCATTGTTTTTGTACTTTTTAAAATTCTGTCATAAAAATGTGGTTCTTATTCATCTCTACTATATTTTTGATATTGTTGGCTCTCTTACAAATAAAGGTGGGTCTATCCCCTATTATGTTTCTTAACCTATCATCACTAACCAGGATACACCAATGTTTATATAGGATATTCTTAATTACCTTGGAACCTGTGTTGTATTAAATTGTTCAAGCTATTTGGTAAAAATTTCTAAGAGGTTTGCCAACTTTCTCAGTGTCATTATTTGTTTGTTGTTCAGGTGAATCTTCTAAAAAAATCCTCACCTCCACTATTGCTGTAGGTGTTGTGTTGTCCTGGATTTGCCTCTGCTATGCTAATACCTAAAAGGGGGGATGTATTTATTACTCCAGCTGTTTGAGATCTCATCACTTAATGCCCACATTATTCAGCGGGAATATTGTCTCTCTAAAAACTTATTCTCAAGCTTATTCCCTTCAATCTCAGATAGGCCTCTCTATGAAAACATGCAGACCAGTCTTACAAACTATCCCTTTACCAGACTTTTCTTTTGGGAGAATGGGTGACCTCTCTTGAAATGTAAGTAACTTTTAGAAAAAGTTGGTTTTTCGAATATGTTTGAAGAGAATCCAGAGGGACACTTGGTAATAGCTGTGCCAAGATAATTTATTTGTTTTAGGTTAAAATGGTATGTGAATTTCAAAAATGATGTAGTTTCATTCATAAATTCAATAAATTGTGGAATTCGGGACACATCATGTGTCCATAAAATTAAAATATTATTTGCCACATGCATCTCTGTAGTGCTAATTAATACACAAGATTAGTCGGGTAATGGGGTGGTATTTCTGTTTACCTGGTATCTGTTTATGATGAGTGTGTGTGTGTGATTGGACCTCTGTGTGACTGGCTTCATCGATGTGGTATAGAGGCTTGTTGTAATGCAGCATTGTGGTTTATCTCATGGTCACACTGCTACTTAAAGACAGTCATGTCAGCACTTGTTTGTTAGATGTCCAGAGCTGTGTCACACAGTATTAAAATACAGTCATGACTGAGCATCTGTGTACAGTTCCAATGGGGTGAAGTTTGCCCAAATAAAATGGGAAGGTATTTTGTTTTCCCATCCAAGGAGGATGCATCTTTAGACTGAAATGTCCATAACTGTTTCATCCTGAAAGTGACTACCATCTTGGCATATATATGCCACTAATCTGTTTAGAGATTTGAAGAACAGCACTGTGAAGGAGGAGTGGCTTGGACAGCAGTTTATAAGGGAGTGGGCAGACTAGAACATGTTGATGTAGGTGTGGCTTGGTGGGGCAGCAGTACCATGTTGATGTGGGTGTGGCTTCATGGGGAGGGCAGCAATCTTGGAGCTCTGAGTACAAATTTGAAAATCATAACTACACTCCTAGTTAATCTGAATTTTATTTTTATGAATTGAATGATTTTTATTAATAATGTCTAGGCTTGTGTTTAACCATAATGTTTTTACTATCAGAATGAATGTTACATAAAGCTAAGAGGAACAGCAATGGGGATCGATTTTTTTTTTCCGATTTATGTTGATCTGTAAATATATACGTTCTCGGGAATGATTAAAATTCATGAAATCAGTATTGTTTCAATCTTTGATGGTAGTTAAAAGTTCTCTTCTCAGCACTCACAATGTACTCAGAACTGCCTGTGGGCTTTGTAGAACTTATAGTGAAATACAACACATACTAATATGTGACATAGGTACCTTGATGAGTGTTGGATTGTATGGGATGCTGGTACTGATATTTTACATTTTTTTATTATTTGAACTATGTCTATGACATGACTTTTATTGTGAAATGTGGCTTGATATTGCAATAATTAAACTACTAGATGGTTCACAGGTAAGTACTAGGCTAGCTGCCCTTGAACACTATTTAAAGTTTAGCCAATCTTCCCTCAAAGGTGAGAATCAAACACTGTAGTTTGCCTCTGTGAGGTAAATATCTTAATCGTTATATTAACCCCCTTCTTTGCATACAACTGTATATAAGAAACGTTTTATACAAAATGCTTTATTAACACTTACTAGTTGTCATCCAAGACATATAATTAATAATATACCAAAGTCACAATTTCTTAGGATTAGGAACATTTGCAATGATAACAAAGGCTTCCAACTTGAAACTCAGTATTTAACCAGCAGATTTTGTGTCAAGGGGTTATGATAAGGAAATAATTTTGAATGCTTGGAAGTCTGTGTCTCATGGACAGGAATTCTTTACTACATCCTATTAATGAAGCCTAGCCTAAGGATGGGTCTGATACAATACAATTTTTGGCTCTCTATTGAAATGTCAACACTCAAAATTCTGAGTGACGAAAAGCCAAAAAAAAAAAAAAAAAAAAAACTTGGAAAAGAGTTAATTTCAAAAATCACTCTTCTCTTTAAAACTTCTTTTTGCAGGGGATGCAAACAAGCACCTCCTGCACACCTCAATGTAGGAGGCAAGCCCCCACACCACCCGAACTTCTATACACCAACTCCGAGATCATCATACCTTGGAGAAAAGGGAATATTCTGAGAAATGGCCATCTCGGACTTAGCATATGTAAGTCTGATCTTTCAGTCATTCAGTCTCTATTTTGGGATTTGGTGTAATAGGTCCCAACATTTCAGATGGTTATACAATTTTCTGTGACCTATAGTATGCCATTGAGAAGCCTAGCCCGAGTTCCCAGTTACCCCCAAGCATTGTCTGGTTAAATGATTTGCTCAAGGTCACACAGTAGGCAAATGAGGGCTGAGGGAATCAAACCCTGCACCACAGGAACTATTGCTCACATGCTTACCCCTCTGTGCTAACTCCAAACTTAAACACATTTAGAAGCCTAGATTAGCTCTCTAATCCCTCATCTACAGTGTTATTTAATTGTGATCTTTATATATTAAAACTATGACTATATAAATATTTATGAAATCCCTGGGTCTGAACTCCATTATTTACTACTAAGCTTGTTTGCCTAACTGTGAGCAGTTTTTCTCTGCAGGACTCAGTGTGCCAGGCATATAACCAAGCAGGTTCTTTATACCAGCAGCCATTCTTTGTGTAAATATAGGTCTTATGCCATATGACAGAACATCACAGGAAAAGAACTGCTCTCCATCAGTTGAATAATGGACAAGTACTCCATAAGACTTTAAAATGTTTTAGACTTTGAAATGCTATTTCCTATTCTTTCCCAGCTCCATCACATGTCGTTGAAGAACAAATGATGCAGAATGTTATAAAGGTTCCAAGATTTAGTGATATCCATTGCTGATGCTTTGCTAAACTCAGATGTGCAAGTTTATTATCATTAGTAGGAGATGGAGCTTCTGCAATAGCATTTATGTGAACCTCTACATATTCCTGTCATCTGCCACTGATTTTCAGGGATGTTGGATCAAAGTCCTGCTCTCTTTTCCTCCTAAAATTTGTGATTTTAAAAGAAAGGCAGAGGATTGTTGTCAATAAATAATAACTGTTATTATAGTTACAGACATCTGTTCTTTACAAAATGTATGTTAACTCACATTCTTCATGTGTGTGAAGGATGGCAGAAGCCTGGAAATGTTCCCACAGCTTCAACACCAAGCTACAGAACCAGATGTACATGTACATGCAAGATAACAGAAGAATGACATGGTGCCCCTGGCCTGACAACTGAACAGCTATGCAGTACCCCTCAGTATGCAGCAGTGCCTTGACATGCAGACAAGCAACAGGTGCAGTGTAGAGACAGTTCCCGGTTTAATTTCTCCAAGTCTTTTTCATTTGTAATACCATGATGGGAATGAACCCCATTCCGAAGTCAGACTTTGATTAGAGTTCATGAAATTAGCATTGTTTCAGGGTTCTCATGTTAGCCAAAAGTGTTCTCACCACCCACATTGTGCCCAGAATTGCCTCTTTCTGTAATTCATACAGAGTTGCACGTATTGGTAGCATATTAAAGTATGACTGTAAATCCTTTTTTATTAGACCTGTTCCTAATGAAACTGCCTGAGCATCTTTCCACCACATTGCTCTCATTTCTACCTGTAAATCCTGATATATTATGACTTTGTGGCTCTCCGTACACAAGACACTGTACTCACCTGGTGTAGCAATGTTAATGATTCACTCTGATTTTAACTTTCTTCATGGACTACTGTATGTGGTCTTCTCACATCTGTTTTTCTGAACTGTTGATAATGGATGATCCCATGTGATACACGCTTCATCATTCTCTGTAATCCTCTGTGGTTCATGTTTCCAGTACTTCTCAGCTAGTTCTATATTGTAGTGTTTGCTCGATCCCCAGTGCAGCAGTCTTGCCACATTATCGTGCCGTTCAGTATATAGACCCCTCTGCCATAAGTTACCACACCCAGCAACAAGATGTGTGGCTGTTTCTAGTTCTTTTTTACAGACCCTGCATTTGTCTGTTTCTCCCACCTTTTCAATGGATTTTGTAAATCAATGTGTACATAGTCCGCTATCGTAGGGCACCTTCATTAACCTTTTATCTTTTCGTTTCACTTCACCTGTCCTTAACCATTCTTGCATCAAAATTTGATCAACATGAGGGTGTTCCAGGAGAACTCTGTACTTGCCACTATATGTATGGATTTTCCACATTTTTTATTTCTCATCTGATCCTTCTTATATTTTTTTCTTCTGTTTACTGCCTGATTTTGTCCACTTCTTGTTTGATTTCCATTCCTGCTTGACATTGAAATGCTTCTACTAAACTAAACAAAGATGCCAACTTAGACTTCTCTTCATGCTTTAAAACATTCACTATGTTTGGATCTAAAGAGATCCGCAGTTATGTATGCAGTCCCACAACTGTAGATCTATACATGTAATCAGTTTTGAGGAGGCTCATACCTCCTTCAGATCAACAAATATATAATCTTGATATACATTGATTTTTATAGATCATTTGATAAGCATGAACATTTTTTTATTTTTCATGTACAGTCTATCCAATAATTTTAGGGGCCAGCTGATAAAACAGGAAGAGCAAATTGATTTACTAGCTTGGACTTTATTCCTAGATATCAAGACAATTTTCAATATCAGTTTTAGTCTTCTGAATATTCCTTACTGAGCTTTATTCATTTTGTTCAGGTTTTACTGATGAACCTTCATCTGTTCCTACATATTTATATACAGCCTCCTGCTCATGTTTCTTTATATTGCATTCCTATCCCAGGCTGATATTTTCTTGGTGCTGCAGATTTCCTGTTTTAAATGTTGCTTTTGTACATTTATCAAGACCAAATGTCATTCTTACATCATCTGAGAAAGTTTTAACCATTTGTAGTTGTACTTTCAACTCTTCATCTGATGAACTGTACAGTTTTATTTCATCCACAAAAAGCAGATGAGAAATCTTTAAACAAGGTTCCCCATTGTATTTCACCTGGTGTGTTCCAGTTTGTACTGGGGAAATGGCCTGTTCTGAAACAGAAAAAAATGAATAAAATTACACTTTGAAAAACAGTGGCAATGCCAAATACAATATCAGTTGAGCCCTTTTTGCCAGATGTCCACCACCCACTACTGGAAATCATTAGGGTGGCAACACCACAGGTCATCATACCAGTGCCTGAATTGGTCACCAGTCCTGGGAATGCCAGTCGCCTCACTCAGCAACTTGACCTGGTCAAGCCAGGCATGCACTTTCTGAAATGGATGCACGCTGTGTCCCAGCAGCCACATCCTAAACTGTCTGTACAGCAGGTGGATCATAATATACTTTTATTTAACTTATCAGGTAGGATATTTATGTTAGCAGCCATCACCATGATGATCAGGTAAAACAAGATGGTGGCCTGTGAATCATGCTGAAAAATGTGAACTCGGAATTGTGAGAATGCAGTCTAGTGCTACCTTGCAGCAAGATGTGCACATATATGCAAGCAGCATGCATAACCCTTCAGCAGGGCATATTAGTAGCATGCAGTAGAATCAAACTGCCTGTTTCTCACCCATGCACTTCACCAAAATATAGCAATTAATAGACATATGGGAAAGCTTACCTCTTTTGACTACATGCCACACAAACTGCTATGTACATGTACCTTAAGTGGAAATGCAGCAGAAATTAGATAACATTGTGAAGAAAGCTACTAGCAGCAGTGAAGCACAATTTGCAGAAGGCACAGCCTGGAGGAGGTAAACAACACTCTGTAGTGCTGTGGTAACTTGTATTTCTCAAGTTTGTTGTACTTGTGAGCCCTTGCCTTACAGCAAATGATTAGTATTGGAGTAATCTGTACTATGGTTGCTTACAACTCACACCGTCATATAGCCCATGCATAATATATGCAGATGCACACATATGCTGTGAGGACACCTAAAGTGGGATCATGTCAAGTTACAGAATGGCTTTAACTCATTAACACCAATGTGCTGTGGAATGTCATACCTCTAGCAGTCTACACACAGCTTTCATTCCAGAGCATTTTCTAACAAATAAACTTAAAAAGCATAAAATAGATAAATGCAAATATTTGTGAACAGTAACAGCTATTAAAACTTCACCAGTAGCAATGTTACTAATAAGAACTATTTTTTACAATTATAATACTCAGTGCATTCATAATCTTTCCATAAATACTATGATATATTATAATGCACACAAACCCCAGTGATGTCCCTACACAGGGCCAGTAATCAAGAAGCCTGAATTCACACCACTGATGCTGGAGAGGGATTTTCACTTGGAATACAAATGGAAACACTCAGTATTTCCAGATGCAGTTCTCAGCACCAAGTACAATTTCCCTTAAGAGAAAACAGGGATCACAGTCAGCTCAGGGTCTGGATTTCGTTATATCTGTCTCCCTCCAGGGCCCCAGTAAGACTCCCTACTGGTACAGCTGTAGAGTTAATTCCTCAGCGGAGTGTCCAAGCAAAGTCCTCCAGCACCTTCTCTGTGAAACCAGTGCTTCATGTCTCTGCTGCAAGTAGCACACACACACACACATACACACACACACACACACACACACACACACACACACACACACACACACACACACACACACACACACCTGGGAAAGGCTGGCACAAATGTACCTGCTGTGCCCCCTTCTGCCCAGAGTATAAGGTAGTTATCACTGCCACCAGACACTCCACAATCAGTTACTTTAAGGTCCTTAACAAAGGGTATCCAATTATATTGTGTAATATTAATACTAATACAAATGGTAGTAGCTGAACAAGACAGCTAGGCCTTCATGAGTGACCCAGGCAGTGTCACCAAATAAATATATGTACTCTCAAATGTTTAATACCTTCTAAAAGGACCAGCCACAATAATTTTTTAAATATAGTTAATAATAAATAATAAAAGAACATGGAAATACTGAATATATATTTATAGTAAACCACAGAGTTCAATTCACAGGAAATATTGAAAACAACATAAATGCACAGACTCAGACAAATAAAGAAAAACAATATCTAAACTAAACTTTACTATATTTTCCTGACTAAATCCAGGATAATTACCATTCCCTACTTACGTAACAGAGCAAGGCAGATGGTGTGGGGAATGGTCCTTCTTGTTGTCAGGCCAAAGACAGAATACTCAATACTGACAGATTTCTCTTTCTAATATCTGAAATTTCCAAGATGGCTGGCAGAATGACCTCATCTGGTCACCTGACTCTAGGTTCTCACACTATTCCCCTTTGAAGCTTGAGACAGATGTTAGCATAGATGTGATAAGATGCATATCTAAAGTTTTGCTAATGTTTATGACAGTGCCTGGGGCTTCTCCTCTTTTTACTGAGCTAATGAACAAAGGTTTCTTCCTGACATGTTGTCTCCGATAATATTCAGAGCTGTGAAATAAGCACTTCCATGGCCCAAAAAGTGGTCCAATTAACATAATTTTTCTTAATCCCTTCTCTTTCAGTGTCCTTTGCTAACATATATAAATACAGTCTCACATGTGTATTCCTTCTCAGTCCAGCAGGACCCACTGCTGATACATTTTTTTAACACTAGCAACTTTACAAACACATTTTGATTTTCAAATGCCATTCAGTTCTAATACATTTCTAACATAAGCATCTGTAAAAATCAGTTTGATATTCAAATGCCATACAGTTCTAATGCATTTGTAACACAAGCACCTTGTATAAATCAGTTTGACATTCAAATGACATATCATTCTTTACAGAACTCCAGCTGGCTATGGTGATACTAGCTCATATTATCACATCTCTCCCCCCTTTGAAGACTCAAGCTAGTTTTTCAAGTAACTTTTGAAAAACATGGCTTGAGAGAAATAAGCCTATCTGGGAATATGTTACCCAATTCCCTGTCTTGACAGCCGACCTGTGTTGGCATTGCTGACCCCACTATGGTGTTGTATTGTCATGTCACATGCATGCAGTCTTAAGCTCCACCTTAATAACTTGGCATTTTGCTGGCTGGCTCTATGTAGCCATGTTAAGGGATTGTGGTTTGTAACTACAGTGAATTTCCTTCCATACAGATAAGGCTGAAGTTTCTGCAGTGGCCATACTGTAGCTAGACATTTATTTTCTACAGCTGCATAACATTCCTCCCTGAGTTGGAGTCTATGGCTGAGATATATCACTGGGTACTCTTTTCCCTCTGAGGAAACCTGGCTAAGTATAGCCCCCCCACCCCATGGTTTGAAGCATCCACCTGTACAATAAATTCTTTGCTGTAATCTGGACTGGCTAACACAGAGGGTCCTTCCAAAGCTCCTTTAAACTTCTGGAATACCTGCTCACATGCTGAGGTCCACACTACCTTATATGGCCTGTTTTTCCATGTCAGGTCTGTAAGGAGACTAACTATGGTACTATAATTGGGGACAAACTTTCTATAGTACCCCGCTGTCTCTAAGAATGCTGTCACCTGCTTTTTAGCAACAGGGGCAGGCCATGCCCAAATGGCTTCCACTTTGGCAGGTTCTGGCCTGATCTTGCCATTCCCTATTCTATGTCCCAGGTAGGAGACCTCTGCCATACCCACCTGACACTTATTGGGCTTAATGGTCAACCATGCCCTCTGCAGTCTGCCCAGCACCTCCCTGACATGCTGAATGTGCTCTTTCTAGGAATGGCTGTAGATGGCAATATCATCCAGGTTAGTAAAGGCATAATCTCCTGCTCCTGCTAGGATACAATCTAACAGCCTCTGTAAAGTCACTGAGGCATTTTTCATTCCAAAGGGCATCTGTGTCAACTCATACAAGCCGAAAGGAGGCACGAAGGCTGACCTCTCTCTAGCGTTGGAAGTCAAAAGCACCTGCCAGTAGCCCCTGGTCAGATCAAAAGTGGTCAGATACTTAGTCCTACCCAGCTTCTCTAAGGCTTTATCTGTCCTAGGCATGGAGTAAGCATCTGACTCTGTGTGGCTATTAAGTATTCTGTAGTCCACATAGAACCTGGTGCTGCCATCCTTCTTTGGTACCAGCACCACTGGGGAGGCCCAGGGACTGCTGGACTCCTGGATTACTCCCAGTTCCAACATCTTCTGTATCTCCTCCCTAAGTCTGTCTAACTCGCTCAGGCACCCTGTAAGGGGCCTGCTTAATAGGCCTTTGGGGTCCTGTAGCCACATGGTGCTGCACCAGGTGGGTGTACCCTGGTTTCCCAGTGAACATGTCCCCAAACTCCTGTAACACTGCTCGGATTTCTCAAACCTGGGTAGGGGCTAGCCACTGGGACATTGCTACCCTTTCCACTGAGGTGTCAGTCCAAGCCTCACTGAGGAGATCAGTCATCAGAACCCCCTCAGACTCCTCCTACCATCCAATTCAAATAATTAGCACAAGGGCTTCCATATCATGGTAAGGCTTCATCATGTTAACATGGTATAATTTGTGCCCCTGCCTCCTGCCTGGTAGTTCTACCATGTAGTCACCATCACTGACCTCCTTACCACTTTGTAGGGTCCCTCCCAAACTGCCTGCAGCTTACTGTGTCTGATAGGAATGAGCACCATAGCCTGCTATCTATCCCACAGCATACTCTCAGGCTCGAGCATTCCTGTCATACCAGACCTTTTTCTGCTGTTGTGCTCCTGCCAGGTTCTCCTAGGCCAAGCCTATTAGTTCCCTGAGGTTTAGGACATATGCCACAACAGACTCCTTGTGGGATTTACTCTCACCCTCCCACTCATCACAAATCACATCTAAGGGCCCCCTCACCCTATTCACATACAGCAACTCAAAGTGTGAAAAACCTGTGGATTCCTAGGGTACCTCTCTGTATGCAAACAGCAGATAGGGTAAATATTTGTCCCACCCTCTCTCTTAAACTGGTCTGCAAATGCCTGTAGCATGGTCTTTAGTGGAAAGTTTAACCTCTTCAAAAGACCATTAGTCTGGGGGTGGTAGGGGGTGGTCTTTAGGTGCTACACTCCATAGTACTTCCACAGACAAGCCAGCAGGTCTGACATGAAACTGGCAGCTCTGTCAGTCAGTATTTCTCTTGGGAAACCTACCCTACTGAAAATCTCTAGCAAAGCATTTGCCACCTTCTCAGCCTTGATGGAGGACAGAACCACCACCTCAGGATATCTAGTAGCATAATCTACTACCACTAGGATACACTTCTTCCCTGTGGAACTTGGGGTACTCAGAGGCCTCACAATATCCCTAGCTCCCTCTGAAATGGCTCTTCAATGACAAGCAAAGGCATCAAAGGAGCTTTGAGCTTGTCTCCTGCCTTGCCTACTTTTCAGCACTGCTCACAGCTCCTGCAGTACCCTATTACATCCCTGGCAATCCCAGGCCAATAAAAGTTCTGCATAATACGTCTCTTGTTATGCTTCATGCCCATATGACCTGCAAAAGTAATGTCATGGGTTATGGCTAGAAGTGCCAGACGGTAGGTTCTAGGCACTACCAAGTGTGTATTACTTCATCTTCTAGTTCTCCTTCAGGGGTCTACTCTCTATACCATAACTCTTTGTTTCAGTATACAGACTCTCCTTTTCTGTGAGAATCAGGTGCCAATCAGGTGCCTCCCTAGCTACCTCCCTCAAGCCTTGTAATGTAGGGTCTGAGATCTGAGTCTGTCTCAACTCTATCTTTGTGACTTTTCCCAGCACCCCTTCCACAGGAAATCTGGTATCTTCTGACAGTGGTATTTCACTGTTGGCATGGGTACTACCACTCACCTCTATCCTTGCAGTCACCCTGTCCAAGGGAGCATCAGTACCTACCAGCAGCTGTGGCTCATCTTCAAGCTGACTGCCACAGAGTAGCTCCCTCCCTGAATTAGCCACATCACTAGTCCTGGCTTCAGGGGTGTGGTCTGTCTGGGACTCCCCCAGGCTACTAGACCCACATGCCTGTCTCCAAGCCTGATTGCATGTCACTGCATGCACACAAGGTACTGCATTATCAAAATCATTCCCTATCAAGACATCTGCAGGGATATCCTCAAACACACATACTTGCTTGCTTCCTTTTCCACCCTCCCAGTCAAGCTGATCTCTGGTCATAGGCATTTGGAATGGGATCCCTCCGAAAGCTCTGGCTAGAGTGAGCAGCCCAAGCAAGTAGTCCTCTTTACCCACTGCAGGCTTCACAATGGTTATATTAGAGGCTGTGTCTCTCTTGGCAGTGGTCTGTTTTCCATCCACCAAGATAGGATACAAACTCTGGTGGTAGATTAGTACCCATGTTGTCTCCAGACAATTTACCACTGGCATTCTGCTATTCCCACTTGCTGGCTCTCTCACCTTTTCTTCCTCACCTTGCCTCAGTGGGCATATATATGCTACATGGCACCACTGGTTGCATTTAAAACATTTAACTCTTGATCCTGGCCATGTACCTGAACTAGTGGCTTCTTCTGTTGCTGGTGGACTCTGTTGGGATGAATTAGGCTGCCCACCATGGGTTCCCTTATATCCATGTGCAGCACTAGGTATTCCTTTCCTGTACAGTGATGCTCTGCTTGCTGAGTAGAGATCCTCCTTTTTCCCCAGCTCATCTGCAGAGTTACACTCTTGGTCTGCCAACCAGATTCTCATGTCCTCAGGCAAAGTACTAAGGGCTTGTTCCCTCACCAAAAGATCTGCCAGCCCAAAAAAAGTGATGACCTGACACCCACTCACCCACCTACGAAATACGTGTTTACACACTTTCATCTGCCTTGTGTCTATGCTCATGAAACTTTTTTCTGTAAGTTCAGGTATTAACTTAAAACATTTCAATAAACATTTTTTAACTGTATCATACTTTAAGTAATCAGTATCAGACAATTTAAAAACAGCAGTTACAGCATTACCATGGAGTAAGGGGGCAGGAACAGTACCAGAGCCCTTGGTTACCATCATACTGTTTATATACTTTTTCAAATATATAAATAAAACTATCAAAATTATCACCTTCTGTATAGTGTGGAATAAATGTACTGACCTTTATTGCTTCAGGAGTTTGGTTCTTCCCTTCCCCATTACTTGCATGACCTGGCAAAGAGTCAGCATCTCCCTCTCACTTTGATGCTGCTTTTCATTTTCTTCAGCCTCCAATGCCACAGTCTCTCTGCTGATTCTCACTCCAAACATTTGGCCTCCAGTTCAAGTCTCAACTCCAGATGGATTTTTAAATCCTCTGAGGAAAAGTTGAACTGGCCTGTTTCTGAGGCAAATTCCCAACACCAGACTGGTCATCCTCCTGGATTCTGGTCTGAGCTGCGACTAAGACTGAAATAATTTCCTCTTTAGTCAGGATGGCGTACACCAGTCCTTTGGCTTCGCACTCCTTGGCTAACTGGTTCATTGTCAGCTTGCCATAATTGTCTGCTGACTTTTTTGCCTGCTCTCCCTGACTATTAAACTAAACTAGCAAAAAAATAAATAAATAGAACTGTTGTGAAATGAAACTCTTAATGTTCACCTTTTGGTTGCTTGAGAGTACACCTTTAGTGACACTGCCTACAGACTACAGAAGTTTAATATCCCACCACTGCTCAACAATATGTGATGTCTCCATACTGGACCACTAATCAAGGAGCCTGAATTCTCACCACTGACACTGGAGAGGGACATTCACTTGGAATACAAATGCATACACTCAGTATTTCTAAATGCAGCTCTCTGCACACAAGGAACTTAGTCAGCCCAGGGCCTGGATTTCTTTATGTCTGTCTCTCACCAAGGCCCCAATAAGACTCCCCCACTGGTACAGCTGTAGAGTTAAGTCCTCAGTGGAGTGTCCAAGCCACATCCTCCAACACCTTCTCTGTGCAATCAGTTCTTCATGTCTCTGCCCCAAGTAGCTGACACACACACACACACACACACACACACACACACACACACACACACACACACACACACACACACACACACACACCTGGGAAAGCCTGGCACAGACTTACCTGCTGTGCCCCCTTCTGCCCAGAGTATAAGGTAGTTATCACTGCCACAAGACACTCCACAGTCAGCTACTCTAAGTCCTTTAACAAAGGGTGTCCAATTATACTGCATAATATTAATACTAATACAAATGGTAGTAGTTGACCAAGACAGCTAGGCCTTCAGGAGTGGCCACACAGTGTTACCAAATAAATATAAACACTCTTAAAGGTAAAATACTTTCTAAATGGACCAGCCACGATAAATGTTTTAAATATATTTAATAATAAATAATAAAAGGGCATGTAAATACTGAAAATATATTTACAGTAAACCACAGAGTTTAAATCACAGGAAATATTGAAACTAACACTGACGGACTGACTTGGACAAATAAAGAAAAACAATATCTAAACTAAGCTTCACTATATTTTCCTGACTGAATCTAGGAGAATTACTATTCCCTACTTACTTAATAGAGCAAGGCAGATGATGTGGAGAATGGTCCTCCTTGTTGTCATGCCCAAACACAGTACTCAATACTCAGAGATTTCTCTTACTAATATCTAACATTTCCAAGATGGCTGGCAGAATGACCACATCTGGTCACCTGACTCTAAGTTCTCACACTATTCCCCTTTGAAACTCGAGACAGGATGTTAGCATATATGTGATAAGATGCACATCTAAAGTTTTCCTAATGTTTATGGCAGTGCCAGGGGCTTCCCCTCTTTTTACTGAGCTAATGAATAAAGGCTTCTTGCAACAGACATGCTGTCTCCTGTCTTATTCCGAGCTGTGAGATAAGCACTTCCATGGCCTAACAGGTGGTCCAATTAACAGTATTTCTCTTTAAGTAAGAAGTAAGCTAGCTGTTTAATCCCTTCTCTTCCAGTGTTCTTTGCTAACATATATACATACAGTCTCACATGTATATTCCTTCTCTGTCCAACAGGACCCACTGTTGATACATTTTTTAACACTAGCAACTTTACAAATGCATTTTGATTTTCAAATGCCATTTGTTGCCTCACAGTAAGAGCTGCAGTGGTGGTGCTGCGGTAGCGTTGTCGCCTCACAGTAAGACGTTGTCCTGTTCGATTCTCAGCTAAAGCGTCTTCTGTGTGGAGACATGCGTGAATCGGCATACCTTCGTTGAAGGTTGTGCATGAAGGCTGGCAACTCGGTACGTAAAAATCTACTGCCAATCATTAGTGGACCGGAGTTCCGCTGTGGCGACCCCTAACCAGGAAAAGCCGAAAGATACAACAACAACAACATACAATTCTAATACATTTGTAACATAAGCATCTGTACAAATCAGTTTGATATTCAAATGCCATACAGTTCTAATACATTTGTGACATAAGCATTTGTGCAAATCAGTTTGATATTCAAATGCCATACAGTTCTAATACATTTGTAACACAAGGATCTTGCATAAAACAGTTTGATATTCAAAGGACATATCATTTTTTATGGAACTCCAGCTGGCTGCGTTGGCACTAGCCCATATCATCACAACCCCAAATTATATTTTTTGTTAAACTTTCACAAACAAATTCTCATTTCTTGGAAAATATACAACCTAGACATACATTGTTAGGATATTTCTGTTAACCAGACATAAGGTTTCACATAACAGCAAGAAATTCCTCTATAAAATATTACTTACTTTAGCATATGGAGCTTAAAATTTCTTTATTTGTCAAAAAGACAAAGGAACTCATGCCTCGGCTTACGCCTTCTAAGTTCAAAAACATTTAAAATACCAACTATATATATATATATATATATATATATATATATATATATATATGAGTGTGTGTGTGTGTGTGGGTGTGTGTGTGTGTGTGTGTGTGTGTGTGTGTGTGTGTGTGTGTGTGTGTGTGTGTGTGTGTGTAGGTCTACTTCACATTACCTAACCTAATCACCTAATTTCAAAATACTGAAAACTCATTTGACTGAATCTCATTTCACCGAAAGCTTACAATGCTAAATTTCAAAAAACTAAATGTTAAATCATAAACAAACATACTAACTACCTCTTTCCAGACATTAAAAACTACTTACTTACCCTCTTAACAGAAACTGGACAATATAAAACCAAACTAGGTGGGGGGGTCTATGCCCTTCAACGCTCCTAAATATATATGCTAACTCCAGGATCCCACTACAGTGGGGAAAAGGGTATATACCTTTTACTTGCCTTACAGTACTCTACACGCTGCCACTACTGTTGGGAACGCACAAAACATCCATCATATTACTTTAGATACTTTCCATAAAAATGTAACGAGATATAACCACATTTAAAAATGCTACAGCACTACTTTCTACATGACTATAAGTATTCTGACAGTCAGCACTTTAAGTTACAGACATTCTTTTTATCACAAACAAGTCACAGATGAATGGAAACCCACATCATGTCTATGGCTTACAATTCAGTGAAATGAGATTCAGTCAAATGAGTTTTCAGTATTTTAAAAAATTAGATGATTTGGTCTAGGTGAAATGAAAGTCCGTCAAATGGGTTTTAGGTGATGTGAAGTAGACCCATATATATATATATATATATATATATATATATATACATATATATATATATATATATATATATATATATATGTATAGAGAGAGAGAGATGTAGATATACTTGGTTAATTAAACTTAATTAATTAATTCAACATGCAGTCATTCAATCATTGGTAAAATTCTCAATTAAGAAACTAGAAAACTAGAAACATGCAGATAAACAAAGAAACAAAACAAAATAAAGGGAAAGTCTTACCCTCCACGTTATAATATTATAACAGAGTCTGAAGCTTTTAATTATATTTAAACCATCCACTACCTACAAACTAAATCTAATAGAATATAATAAAATTAAATCAGATCAAATCAAATATTTCATAAGAAGCTGGTTATTAAGCCTACGCTAGTTTGTTTGTCTTTTTGAGAAATAAAGTGATGATTTTAAGCTCCATATGCCAAAGGAAGTAATATTTTAAAGTTTATTTTTAGATGTTGACATTAAAGTACAATAGTAGTTTAGGTTTATTGGAACTGGTGAAGCTGAAGTGTAATTTTCACCTCCTATATTAATGAACAGATGCAATGCTTTTGTATGGCATTTGATTTGGGAGCAGAAACATGTCGAATGGAAGTGGAGCAGTCATTAACAATAATGAGCATCGTTTGATGGAAGATTTTGTGTTAGATTTAAAGTACAAGGCACAGAAAGAAGTGAAACATTAAATGAATGTCCTTCTGTTACAACAATATCTATTAAAAGCAATTGTTCCTAAAGGACTCATGGTGACATTAAAACCATCCTTCACTTTTGGTGCTGAGTTTGCTGACCTTAAAAACTGTTGAGAACAGATCACTTTAAAGTGTTCCTTGGATTTCATCAGTGTGTTGGTGGAGCATAATAAGTATCAAATAAAACTGTTAAATGCAAAGATTAATAGTCTATTTTACTCTAAACCTATTTTATCAAGTGAATTAAGTGTACACCTGGATGACAAATTCAGAAAGTACTTGTGGATATTAGAACAGTTGAAGAGGAGTTCACATGTAAGAAACATTGGAAATTACACAGGGACAAGAAGATATTTGAGGAAACCACTTGGTTCCCATAGGAATGAACTGTTATGTGACAACATCAGCAGCAGTAGTAGAGCAAAGATGAGAACAATGGCAGTTGTCTGACTATAAGAAGCCAATGAAATACATTGAAGCATGGACGGGACCAGCAGTGTGCTTTTGTGGAACAGAGGGATGAGAGTAAGAAAAAATAGATAATAAATTGTGGTGAGGAAGTGGACATTGGGGTTAACTATCAAGAAAAAGGAGTGAAGATGAAGAAGAAGTCTAAATAGTTTCATAGGGACATAATTAGAAGGGCAAATGGTGAGGAATGTGAGACTGATAAGTCTTTTGAAACTTGTTTTACTATTGCATTTGTGGATGTTCACATTAAAAGTTATACCAAAAGTATATTAAATAAGGGACTGAAGTTTATTTCCTCTACTAAGATTTTTTCCTGATATTTTGATTGACTTTTGGCTATTACATAAATTGTAACTTAAACATTATTTTTTTGTGAAAGTTGATAAAGCAAATGTGGATGAAACTTGGTTAGATCAAACTATAAGATGTTAGAATTTTAAAAGTCAAAAATAATGTGTTCCCCTCTTTATCAGTATAAGTACTTTATAAGTAGTTTTTTTATAATATCATTAAGAATTATATAATTTTATATGTTAGGAAATATTCTAAATATGTAGTTAATTTTAATTTAACAAAGGAGGAGTGGACTCCTTTAAAATATTTGGAAAACAATATATCAGTTGTGGTTAAACCTGCTGACAAGCAGAGTAATATAGTTATAATGCAGAATGAGTCTTATAAAACAATGTGTTATAAATTGTTATACAGTGTTTTGGAGTATCAGGTATTGAGAGATATCCCATTACAGGAAATTCAAAATGGGATTATTTTGCTGATTGAAGATTTAGCTGAAAAGGGTATATTTTCTGAAAAACTAGGAGATTTTTTAGTGGCAGTTAATCCTCATATTCCCTTGTTTTATGCATTGCCCAAAGTACATAAGAATATAGATAATCCCCCCGGGTAGACATATTGTCTCTCCCAGGTGGGGAGTCCATTGGAAAGAATTGGTGAGATTTTAGATAAAACACTTAAACCTTATATGATGCAATTACCTCCATGTATTAGTGACACTCAACATTTATTTTTTAAGTGAGATAAGAAAAATATTATGGCAAGAAAATTATTTTTTGGTGACAGTAGATGTGAACAGTTTGCATACTTCAATTGATCATGAGCTGGGCTTAGCTGTTGTTCATTATTTGTCAAATATTGATGGGTTATAATGTTTTTGGATCTGATTGATTATCTTTAAATAATAATTGTTTCTTTTTTGATGGAAAGTTCTACAAACAGCTTAGGGGTACAGCAATGGGAGCTAAGTTTGCCCTCAGTTATGCTAATTTATTTATGAGTAGATTTGATGATTTTTTTTGTATGGGGATCCATATTTTGTAAATCATGTTTTTTTTATAAACAGTATATAGATGATTTTTTTTTATTTGTAAGGGTCTCCAGGAAGCATTTATTAATTTATGCATACTCTTCAAACAAAGTTTGTCCTTTGTGTTTGATATTCAGAAGGACAGTATTCATTATTTAGATGTACTGACATATATTTTTAATAATGAAATTCATTCAGCTTTATATAGACAGAATACTTCAGCCAACACTTTTTTGTTTTCTTGTAGTTGACATCTGGTACATCTTATTAAGTCTCTTCCAGATAGGGAAATTTTTTATAGCTAAATTATTTTATAAGCTAGTAAATTCCAGGAAGTAGCTGTGGAAATATTTGACAGATTGTTAACAACAGATTATAAGCATGATCTGTTGGTTTCAACATGGCATAACGTTGAAGGACTTAATCAGAAGGTGCATAATAGTAGAACTAGTAAAGCTGAGAATAATAGGGAAGCTATATTTTTGTAACCTGTTATGTCCCCTTTATTGAAGGGGTGGCATGTATTTTTAAATGACATTGATATATAATAACATCTGATGAAATTTTGAGGCATGTAAAACTTAATGTTTCATACAGAAATTCACCTAGTATTGGTAGTTGTATAGTCCATACAGAGAAAAATTATGAGTTTTTAATAAAGGAATGTAAAACATGTACAGTTTGTAGCTGCATGGGAAAAGATGACAGCTATGTTATAAATGGGAAGTTATATAAGGTCTCTGGGATCCCTAATTGCTACCAGAAAATGGTATTTATGGACTTGTTTGTCCATGTAACAGTGCGACAAGTGAGGAAAAGGGCACAGGAACATGTTAGAAATATTAGGAATAACTCTCCCACTAGTCCTGTTGCATCACATTTTTTTGAAAAACATAATAGCAGCTCTGATCAATTGAAGTTTTTTATTATGTATGTTTTAGATGTTCTGATCTCTATTTAAATGTCTCTGAAATACTGTAATGAAAAGAAGCATGGTTTATTTTTATTTATGGTACTTTACAGCCAAAGGGGCTTAATAATGAGCATCTTATAAACTATTTGATTTGATCTAATTTCATTTTATTGTATTTTGTTATACTTACATTGTAGGCAGTGGATGATTTACATGTAATTAAAAGCTTCAGACACTCTTAAAATATTGTATTGCGGATGATAAAAATGCCCCCCCCCCTTTTTTTTTGGCATGTTTCTAGTTTCTTAATTGAATATTGTATCAATGATTGAATGATTGAATGCTGAATTAATTAACTAATTGATTAAGTTTAAATTAACCAAATATATATATATATATATATATATATATATATATATATATATATGGTCTACTTCGAACCACCAAAATTACATTTCTTTGAATTTCACTTACCCAACTCCACTTCTCTGAAATGTCATTAAACCGAAAGTACGGACTGCCGAAATCCACCTCCTGTGAAAGGAATCACTTGGCCATCATGGTGAACTTTGCCCTTTCTTCAGTGTAGTGCAATGTTGGAGTTGGTATATTTAAGTAGGGAGGTGTGGGGGCAACCCCCCCCCACTTTGGAGGGTTTAGTTGTGGTCCATTTAGTTTTTTTCCCATGGCAGCCAAGTGGTTCCTTTCACAAGGAAAGGATTTCATCAGTCTGTGCTTTCGGTGTGATGACGTTTTGGAGAAGTGGAGTCAGGTAAGTGAAATTAAAAAAAATGCAATTTCGGTGGTTCGAAGAAGACCCATATATAACTAGTTTGGTTGTACATTATCTTGTTTCTGTTAAGAGGGTACGTAAGTAGTTTTTAAGTTCTAGAAAGGATTAGTTATGTCTATAGTTTAAGATTTAGTATGTTGAGATTCAGCATTGCTGTCGGTGAAATGGGAGTCAGTCAAATGAGTTGTCAGTCAAATGAAATTTAGGTCAATTGGGTGTCGGTCAAATGGGTGTCAGTCAAATGAGTGTTAGGTCAAATGAAGTAGACCCATATATATATATATATATATATATATATATATATATATATATATATATATATATATATATATATATGTATATATACAGTTGGTATTTTAAATGTTTTTAAAACTTAGCCAAGGCGCTACTCCATTTGTCTTTTTGAGAAATATAGTGATGACTTTAAGCTCCATATAACAAAGGAAATAATATTTCAAGTTTATTTTTTGGATTTTGGCATAAAAGTGAAACAGTAGATTAAGAAATTCCTCTATAAGTTAATGTTTATTGATATATTTACAGAAATATTAAAACATATGCTTAATTGTATAATTAGCAATATAAATAACACTGAATATCTCTCAAGGTGTGCAACTTACAATGCAAATGTCAAAGAAGGTTTTCTTCAACATCTAAGGTTTCACCTGACGTTATACAACAGTTTGTTTGTCACTTGGTGTTTTGAAGTATTAAGTACATATGAAAATAAAATGTTTTAATAATTGGTAAAAAGCAATTAGCAATATAATGTGATAAAAATGGAAACTGACAATGAACTTCCCTGTCTCCTACCATGACATATTACACAATGTCCTTTAATAACAAGTAGAACTGTCAATTATGGAAACATGAACACAAATATGAAAATAAGAACAATAAGTGACAAATAATCATCAATTATTCTACTGCAGCATATCCTAGATTAACAATTGTAGTGCCATTTTGTTAATAACTCTATTGCCTATTCTAATATTGCCTATTATTAGCTGGCATATTGCTTAGTTAAAGAAACCAGACCCCAAAAAAGGTCTGGACTCATAAGGAGCTATAGGTGTGAACTGGAAATATACAAAACAAGGCATTTTAGGCTTGAATGAGTTAAATCAAAGCCATTCAGACAAAAAAATGCTGAAAACCACTTTCAGCAGTCATCAAAGAAATCAAATCTTTGTGTTCTTTTTTTTGCAGCAAAGAAAGCCTGTCTGCACCCAAATGTGAGGGGAGACCCCCATATAAATACCAAGAGGACATTATTTAAACACAGAGTACCCCTTATTACAGGGTCACCATGTCTCTGTCTCTGGGAGATGGCTACCCACAAAGGTTATGATATCAGCCACATGTCATTGCATCTCTTGGCACATCTGCAAATCATGATGAGCAGCACAGTCTGATATCAACACTGCACTCATCATGTCTGTTCAGTGGGACACGGTATGTCAGCGTTTGATTAGCACAGCCTGATACTAACACTGCACGCATCATGTCTGTTCATCATGTCTGTTCAGTGGGACACTGTACATCAGTGTTCGATTAGCACAACCTGATATTAACACTGCACACATCATGTCAGTTCAGTGGGACACGGTACTTCAGTGTTTGATTAGCACAGCCTGATATTAACACTGCATGCATCATGTCTGTTTAGTGGGACACGGTATGTCAGTGTTTGATTAACCCTGCCTGATATTAACACTGCACGCATCATGTCTGTTCATCATGTCTGTTCAGTGGGACACAGTATGTCAGTGTTTGAGGAGCACAGCCTGATATTAACACTGCATGTCTGTTCAGTGGGACACTGCATGTCACTGTGTGCTTAGCTTGGGTCCAAAGAGCTTGACTAGATGACAATGTTTCCCTGTGCTGCCATACACAGTCCCCATTACTGTCAGGAGAGGGGGAGGGGAGTGGTGTATCTGCTTTTTGCTGTCTCTTGGCCTCACTGTTATCTCTGGCTGGTTTTGGTGTGGTGATTGTAACAAGGGGTCCTGTAGTTGGTCCAGAGGTGTCTGAGATGAATACCTAAATTGTATGTTTCTAAGTGATCATATTACACAGCATTCAGTATGCTACAAACATCTTGCAAGCTGTTGCAAGTGCATACTGCAGTGCCCTCTCCAATATATCCAGGCAATGGAGCCAGGCCTTATACGTGCAAACACATACTCACACACACTCACACACACACACACACACACACACACACACACACACACACACACACACACACACACACACACAAACACATACCAATCCAGCATATTAGTGGACAAATTCATCTTGAACTTTGCTATCCTATCTCCCCCTAACTTTCCTCGCCTTGTTAGTATAACTACACTGCACCTCTGATTAGGTCCTGAATGTTCTGTCCAAGGCCAAATACCCTTGCTCCATAGCACTTGATAATGTGCCAGGCTGCACCAGACACTGTCTAATAAACTCATTACTAAGCCTATTCAACCCCTCTTGACTGGATTCATGCCAAAGGAATGGAGAACTGTGGTAGTCATGCCACTCCACAAGGGGGAATCCACTACTGATCCAGGAAAATACAGACCTATAAGCCTCACCAGCCTATCTGCAAAGCAATGAAATGCATCATTCTGGAACCTCTTAACAAGGACATAGGCAATCTACAAACCCTGGACCCAAGCCAGTTTGGGTTTGTTAAAGGTAGATTCTGCATCCTAAGCATGGTGGGTTTCTTTGAACATGTCAGTGATGCATTCAACTAGGGTAAATCAGATCACACTGCCTGCCTGGACCTGGCCAAGGCCTTTGATATCATCCTGTATTCTTACATTATGGATAAGCTAATCTAAATTAATGTAAACCCCTATGTTATCCACTGGATAGCAAATTTGCTAAGTGACAGAAGCCAATCTATTAGTATGGGAGGCACACCCTATTCAAAAAGAGTAGTTATCAGAGGTATACCCCCAGAGATCAGTCGTAGGACCACTTCTCTTTGATATTTACTTCTCTGATGTCAAGGTTGATATCAAGGACCTGTGGCTAAAGTTTGCAAATGACTGCAAACTTGGAACTGTAATTAACTCTCTAGCCAACTTCCAAATTTTTAAAGAGGAACTAACACACACTAATAAGCAACACAATACCTGGATCATAGCCTGAAACTAAATGCCAAGAAAGCAGCACTGTATCCCTAGATGAAACCTGTCACCCATGCAATTGCTACATACATGACACCCCTTTGAAAGTTGACACTGAGGACATGGGTACTTTGGTAGACAATGAACTATCCTTTGATCACCATGTATCTGCTGTTGTTAGGAAATACTTTTATCTTGCCAGGCTAATCACCAAGGGCATTTCTTCCAGATCTAACGGCATTATCATTCCTCTCTACCCCTGCCTCATCAAGCCATAGTACAGTATAATGGCCCCTTTGTTATGTTCCTGTCTAAGCATATGATCCAGCTTGAGAGACTTCAGCATTTTCTTACTAAGATAATCAAGGGCATGTCTTCCTTGAGCTACCCAGACCACCTTAAAACACTATCTCTGTTTTCTGTTTCCTACAAACTTTTGAAAGGTGACCTCTGCCTAGCCTACACAGCCTCAAAATATCCAGTCCTATGTGTTCTCCTGCACATCTGCAAAACTAATAACACCACCCAACATCTGCTCAAGAGATCTTAACTTCCACTGAAATGCAAATAAGACCTGCTGGCAATCCCAAAGAATCCATCTTTTATGGGTTAGACTTTCTTTGAATACAAAGCCAAATAGTTCTTGTTAGAGTGTGCTCAACAATATACTAAGGTTGAAAGTAACTTTGCTACAAATATGCAACATAAATAAGGTATAAGATAAAGCTTGCTTAAATGTAGAAATAGAGTTTAGTAATATGTAATCCACAACTGGGTTCTCCTGAACTAATCAAGTTACCAGGGCATATGTCAGCTCAAAGAGCTGAACTGGAGGCAGTACTGTATGTGCTAAAGTATTACAATCCTATTAACATTTTTTCAAATAGTGCTTATGTAGTAAATTCTTTAAGACTACATATGGAAACCTGGGTAAGATGAGGATTTGTGGATAGTGTAGGTAAACCATTACGGCATGCTGAAGTATTAAAAGACATATATAAAGTTATAACAATGTCAAAACAACAAGGGCATTATAGCATCTTAAAAGTAAAAGCACATCAAAAGCCAACCAGTGAAACTTACAGATTAAATGTGTTAGCTGATACTTTGGCAAAACAAGCAGCACAAAATGGAAAAGAACTTCCAGAATATGAGTATGCCAATGTAGAAGTTAGTGTCTTAAAAGAGTTAGAAAAAGAGTCAATAGAGAAAGACCTTGTAAATATACAAAAAAACAGGGCTTAAAAGAAGAAACCGATCAATGCAGATTGGCAGGTATACCACCAAAGGAGTACTATGCATACACCACCTCCAAAGGGTTACAGTTGCCATATGTACCATTTCAGTTGGCACGCCAGTTGGTCAAGTTAAATCACCAAATACTGGGCCATATAGGAACTGATAAGTTATGGGCAGTTGTAAAAGAAAAATATTGGAACCCAAATTTAAAAAAGGTCTGCAAACTGATTATAGAAGAATGTTTAATCTGTCTGCAGGTAAATGCTAAAAGCAAAAGGCCTCAGTTACATCGAGTACAGCCAGCGGATGGGCCATGGTATGCAGTTCAAATAGATTATGCAGGTCCATTACCAACAACAAAGGGAGGTTACAGGTATCTACTAGTAGTAGTGGACGTCTTTTCAAAATGGGTAGAAGCAATTCCTACCAAAACCATGACAGCAAAGGCAACAGCAGAAGCCTTATGGAAAAATATTTTCTGTCATTGGGGATGGCCACGGGTCACAGAGTCAGACAATGGCCCGCAGTTTGTTAGTGATCTCATTAAACAAATGTGTAATTTGTTAGGCATACAGCAAAGGTTTCATGTACCATACCATCCACAATCTAATGACATTGTAGAACGTATGAATCGGACATTAAAAGAATGTCTAAAAAAGGCATGCTTGGAAAAGGGCACTACATGGGTACATCATCTGCCTGGTATTTTAATGGGTATTCGAGCAACACCAAACAGCAAAACAGGTATTTCCCCGTATGAAATAATGACAGGCCGCAAAATGCCCATACAATTACCATTTGATCCAGATTTACCTAACGGTAGGCCCATGCTAGAAATCAGCAAACATCAGGAATGGCTAAAACAACTTACTAGTATATGTGACTATAATGCAAGGGAGCAAGTGTTCCATCTATGGAAAAAGGTGCCAATATTACCAGCTGAAGAAAACCTTCCCTGTGGAACCAAAGTATTGGTAAAAACATTCCAAATGGAAGGACCATGGGCTAGCAAATGGCAAGGTCCTTTTGAAGTAGTGGAACAAATTGGACCATTAGTGTACAAAATCAAAGGTAAAAAGAAAAACAGAACAATGTTGGTACATAAAGATCAACTAAGAATGATCAAAAATAGTGAGCAATGTAAATCTGATTAAATGTATTCTCTTGTAGGTTTCCAACAGAGAAAACCATAATGAAATTGACATGGTTTAAAGTGCATCCTTTTGGAAATCCAGTTTCGGATGACCAAAGGCAAAATGATTCAACAATGGAATTTCTATTTAAAGGATGTCTTTTTAAATTGATAATAGCTATCATACTATTATTGTATTGCTTAGTATTGAATTATACTTACAACCTGTTAATCAAACTGTAAAGTTACATAAGAGAGAGAGTAAAGAAATGTGGAAAAATGAACAAGATTGGTCACCATCTTTTAACACTTTTTTAGCAAGACAATGTTGGTATGCAAAAAGCATGAATGTTTCTAATTGTTGGGTATGTAGTTTAATACCAAAAATAACAGGGGTAATGCCTCTAATACCTATTCCACTAAATTCTCTTAGTAGTTGGAGGGTATTAATAAATGAAACAGGAGATCAAGTTATAAATGTACAATTACATAAAGCAAGAGTACAGTCATCTGCTATAGTGCAGGGGATCACATGTTTTCAACAAAATGAAACTGTTCCAGTGGGTAATAGCAATTGTATTCAAACAATTGAAATGATAAATTTTCACAACCACATAAAAGTAAGTGGAGTATTTTCTCATGGTTTTCCTATTTTAATACCAATTAAGGGTCAGTTAACATTAAGGGACACAGCAGTATTTCATTTTTCACAAAATGATAAAAATGAGTGTTAAACCAATATTACATGTTGGAGAAGTAAAACAGATAAAAACTTTACAGTTGTACATGATAAAACTCCTACTATGGGGCAAGTAAATGGCAGTCTGGTAAATAGTAGTGTTGCTCTATCAGATGGGTTATATTACATATGTGGTAAATATGCTTATAAATGGTTACCAAAGGGATGGGATGGCACCTGTTATATAGGATTAGTGGTACCAGCAATGCATCATGTAAAAGAGTTACCAAAAGGAAACATTAGAAATGCAAAAAAGAAAAGGGCTATATTACCTGTGATTGAAAGTCCAGAAAATCCAGTAGACACCTTAGATACATCACGTATATATCATCAAAATCTTGATTATATTAAATTAAAAGATATGGATTTAGGAGATGATGTAATCTCTGTAGCAGGTATTTTCCCTTGGTACGGGGCTGCAAAAGCCATCTGGGAGCTGAGAAAACTATCTAAACTAGTTGAGGTATTGGCAAATGCCACTTTCAATGCAGTTCTTGACATTACTGTCGAAATGACAGCAATACGGACTATGGTTTTGCAAAATCGAATGGCATTAGATTACATATTAACATCCCAAGAGGGTACATGTGCTTTAATAGGAGAACAATGTTGTACATTTATTCCAGACAAAACAGAATTTGTAAAAGCACATTTAGAAGTGATTGCACAAGTTTCTCAACATACTAGAAAAAACTGGAATGATGACTGGAGTGAATGGTTTAGTAATCTATTTACAGGATGGACAGGAAAGATCACTGTATTTTTAATTTCTTTTATTGTTATTGTAATGCTTGGTTGCATATTATTTACATGTATTAAAGTCTGCTTAGCAAAAGCTAGTCAAGTTACGGTTGTTAATTGTCATAATGAAAAAGTATTATCAAATAATGTTGAATTTATTTCTCTAGTTTAAAATAAAAAAGAGGGAATTGTTAGTGTGCTCAACAATATACTAAGGTTGAAAGTAACTTTGCTACAAATATGCAACATAAATAAGGTATAAGATAAAGCTTGCTTAAATGTAGAAACAGAGTTTAGTAATATGTAATCAGCATCCATACTAAATTACCATGGCTTGGAAAATAAGGAATCTGCTGAATGGACATTTTTCCCTTACAGACTTAAAAAACAGGATGTATGCAAGAGCAAAAATACAAAATCTGCTTTTAAAGAACACTGACATGTTTTTCTGCATATAAAAAGAATGGACACAATATGTTTCCTTAAACAACAGGATATGTTTATGACACTGTGACAGTGTGTTTCCTCAAAAACATGTTTTTTTCTGCATGGACAACAGGACACTGTTATCAGCATTGGCAAAAGAACAGATGTTCTTATACAAAGATCCAAATAGAATACAGGATGTTCACACTGTCAGAAAAGCTGCCTTCTTATAAATTCAGCAAAAATGTGACAAGACATTGTTAAACAAGGAAGCTTAAAAATAATATTATCAAGTCAGCAGTTTGCATCAGCATCTGCAACAATTAGTATTGTTTCTACAGGATGAGCAATTCTCCAAAATAGAATACCAAGAGGAAATGTATATGTTTATGCATGACTAAAATTGTATATAAAGAGCTGTATGAATCCAGTTATGTTAGGGGTATGGTAGGGACACATTTGTCCTGAGGTAAATGTTATATCTCTCACATCATCTGCACTATATGAGAAGTAAAGTTGGAATAGTACTTTAAGCTGCAACGTTAGTCCATTTGGTTTATTATAAAAGTTATTTGTTACTGCTCTAAGTTGATGCTGCAAAGTATATTCTCTCATCAGTGTATATTCTGCAAGTTTCTGTATGCAACAGACTGTGAATGCAAATATAACCAGACTTTGAATTTTAGCAGAATCCAGCCAGCAAGACTGAGTGTCTTAAGAAGACTTCAAATCCATCACAGCAAGCAGTAAGCAACATATAATTTTTCAGTTCTCTAGCCCTCTTTAAGTGTAACCTGGATGAATGGATGGCAATTATAAAATTACTCTGAGTCTGCATCCTGAAGCCCTCATTGAAAAGTTCAAAACTAGGTATAAGTTAGTCAGGTCAATGGGTAACTATGATTTAGGTTATTGTGTGGCTAGCCTACTAATGGTCCTCTGGATCAACAACCTGGTATTGACCTATGAACCTATATATGCATGTGTGTGTGTGTGTGTGTGTGTGTGTGTGTGTGTGTGTGTGTGTGTGTGTGTGTGTGTGTGTGTGTGTGCGTGCGTGCGTGTGCGTGTGTGTGTGTGTGTGTGTGTGTGTGTGTGTGTGTGTGTGTGTGTGTGTGTGTGTGTGTGTGTGTGTGTGTGTGTGTGTGTGTGTCTGTTCATCTTGTTTCTGTCTATATACAAAATTATGCTGCAAAGAGTAGAGTCATGCAAGTGATCTTACCATAATAGTAGGTGTTCAAACAGATAATTGCTGCAGTAGCCTAAGCGATATGAAATGTTCTGCCAAGAATCAGACCAGTTGGCTAGCTTTCAAAGTTTCAGGACACCTTCCACATGCCATAGCGACTGTCCTGCATGAGGGAAATAGGCGAAAATCAATGGCTAGGATGTCAAAACTTCAGAACTTTCTTGTCCCAGAAGAAGGAGGCTATAGCTCTGCTAAAAAAGACCAATATTAATAAAATCCACTACCCTGACAAAAAAACAAATCAAAACAATATTGAAACAATAGAGAGGGTGTGACTACTGTAGCAGTGATCTATGTAATCATCTGCTGTTACGGTAAGTTCACTTACACAACTGTACTATACTAATCATGAGATCACTGCTACAGTAGCCTAAGTTCTATATGGGAGAAATACCAGAGCTTAGACATCAGGGGAGGAGGAAGAAGATGGATCAGTTTCCAGGAGTCCCTAGAGAGTAGTCCAAGCAAAACTTGCTCTGAACCTAGAAAAGGAATGTAGTTTGGTGTATCTGGGAAAAATAAGTACAGACAACCAAGCTGCCATGTCTAGTGTATTTTTAGAGTCTACCCCTTTCAGTAAGCCACAGAAGTGGACAGAAGACTGACAGAATGGCCATGGCCTTGTCTGGAAGTGACTAGAAATAACGAAGATAACAAAAAGTGAAAGCATAAGACAATCATAACATATTGCCTGATTAGATAGCGATTGTCCATTTTCTTACTTTCATAGGATACAAGTAACTGGCTAGCCATCCAGAAGGCTTTTTTTCCTTATCTATATAGTATCTGAGTTAATTGTGGATATCCAGAGTATGTAAGATTCTTTCTCCCTTGTTGTTTGAGTTTGGAAAGAAAGTAAGCTCTGCAATGATATAAGGCATAAATGAAGGATTTGTTTTCAAAGTAACCCTATCTCTGTGGAAAATCAGATAAGGATAACTCACCATGAGAGCTTGTAACTCAGATAATTTTCTTGCAGAATTCAGAGTACTAATTAACACTGTTTTCTATATTAAGAATGTCAAAACAGCCTGATTGGTGAATTCAAAAGGAAACAGTGTTTTTTCAGAACACAATAAAGATCCCAAGGAGGTGTCAGCCAGGCTTCTAGGTGACCAGATATGCAACACCCCTTTCAACAAATGTTTTACTTGCGCTAGGGAAGAAAGGAGGATCTAAGGGTTGACAAACAGAACTGTCTGGCAGTTTAATCTTGATAGAAAAATAATACAGACCAGAGGATAATGGCTCACAAAAATATTGAAGAACCAATGGTGACCTGGTCTGAAAAGGGTCTTGATCTTAAGGCACCAACTAGAAAATCTTTTCCGCTTTTCCATGTATGACTTTCTAGTTGCAGGTTTCTTTGCCTCCTTTAATACATGTTGCAAAGCCACAGAAAAAAACACCTAAAAGGTATTAAAATCTTATCATCCAGGCAGTCAGTTGAAGAAATCGAATATCGGGGTGTATTAAACAAACCCTGTGCTGTGTGAGTAAGTCCATTCTGTGACGAAGCTTGTGGCAATTACCCTTGGCTACTTTTAGAAAAATGGAGAACCAATATTCCCTGGGTCAAAAGGGAGTCACTACAAATACGTTTAAAGAGTATTTCTGTATCTTTGAAGAACCCTGGTTATCAGAGAAAAGGCTGAAAAAGCATACAGGAACATTCCCTTCCATGGGGATTAAAAGGATCTGTCTTCCAAGCCTGATACTATGAGTTTTTGTAACTGTTTATTGTGTCTGGAGGCAAACAGATCAACTCAAGGAGATTCCTACATATGGATAAATACCTGGAGGACCCATAGGTTCCATATCCATTTGTGAGGGTCTGTCCTTGTACTGGTCAGCTTGCCTGCAACTCTGTTTTGCTCTAATGGAATCTCACCTGATCTTCCTCTAAGCTTTACAATGAAAAGGGGGTAAGAACATCTAGAATTTGATCCCATTCAAACACACCTTGATTCAGCCATCTGGTTTGGATTTCTCCTTTAATGGTTGACTGTACTATGGTGTGATGCCAAATAAGATTTGTGGGTCCCCTCCTCAACAAACCCACTTATCTTTGGACTCATCCAATATAAATGGGCTAGGCTGTCATAAGGAATACTAAATAAGTCATCTATATGGGGATCTTTGTTTGGGGTTTATAGGCTGGTCAGAACAGTTATTAACTATACCTACAATCATGTTAAGTTGAGAGCCCAGTGCATAAGTAGCAAAATGCAGGACCCCCAGCCCTCCATAAAAATGAGGAAGATGGGCAAAACACTTTGATATTCTTTTTCCAGACACTCTCAGTATTGCTTCATCTACTAAGCCCTGGATCTGCGTCATTAGAGGGCAATCTGTGAGAAATGGAAGATGCCTCAGCACATATAGAACATAAGGCAGTAGGATAACCTGAATTGCTCTGGCTTTCCCCATCAGAATCCTAAAATTGTCTAACTTGGACAGCATTCCCATAGTTTTATCCAGTAAGGAAGATAGATTGGAGATGATGGTGTCATTTAAGGGGGGTTCTGATATACTTGGCTCCATCCCTCTGCAGGACCCCTTGCAGTATGAAGTGCAGAGTCTTGCCTCCCACAACACATCACAGCACATTTCTTAAAGTTGCAGTGTAGGCCAGAAGACAGCCCAAATGCATGAAATACTCCTAGTGCCTTCTCAAAGAATGAGGGCAAATCAGAGCTCAGCAATATGTAATCATCTGCACACATCAAGAAGGGCTAAAAAGAACCATCTACATTTGACTGTGCTTCGAAAACAGCTCCAACTTGGTGTGCCAATTAATTTATAAGTAGGAGGAAAAGAGTCTGTGAAAGTGGGCAGCCTTGTCTGGTACCCTTTCCTATCGGACCTGCTTGTGTAAGGCTCCCATTAACCATCATTTTGAAAAATGGATCCTGATATAATTGCTGAATCTAACAAATAAAGCATAGCCCAAAATTCCTATATATAAGAACAGTAAATAAGAAGTCTCAATAAACTGTAGTGAAGGATTTCCTAATATCAAAAGAAAAAAAACACCCTATCTTCCGTACCACTATACTTGTGCAAAAACCATGTCACTTTTGTCCAGTTGCCTACTCCTGTCCTGCGTTTAATAAAAACCCACTTGATCTTCAGCAAACATCTTAGTGAAAAGGGGTTCTAATCTTCCCACAAGTAATTTTTGCTAAACCTTTTGTGTCAACATTAATAAGGGATCTTTACTTACTTAGTCTTAGCAATAAGTGTAATTATTGCCTGATTTAAGCTGCTACCTTTGGGATTACTAGGGGATCAGAGTTAAAAACATCACATAAAACACTGGATAATTTAGCAATGAGTTGGATCCAGTTGGATCTGACAGCCCTTAGAACCAGTTGAAAATCAGACAACATGGATCTAACATTATGGTAAGTACATAAGTTTTGTTTCTGGCCACTTATAATGTTCTGTCGTAAAACCATCAATACCCAAAGCCTTATGAGACTTCAAGTGATGTATTGACTATTGCACTTCCATAGGTGCAATATGCCTGTCAAGCATGTCTGAATCCTCCTCAGAATGCTGAGTGACCTTTGCTGCTTCAAAAGCCCAGGTGTCAGCCATAACCCCAAGGTCTGGGCTATATAACTTGCAATGAAAGTTGTGAAAAATTCCATATTAGTAGACTAGTATTGCTATGGCTTATGAGAGAGAGAGAGTTTGTGTGTGTGCGTGTGTGTGTGCGTGTGTGCATGTGTGTGTGTGTGTGTGTGTGTGTGTGTGTGTGTGTGTGTGTGTGTGTGTGTGTGTGTGTGTGTGTGTGGTGGGGTCATTGCAGTGTATTTAAAAATAACAAGCTGGCTATTCAGTAAAATCTCAGTAAGTTGATCACACAAGGGACTGCAACAAACTGGTCAGCATACGGAGGTAGTCAACATAAGGAACTAGGCCTACTGTACTGATGCGTACATGTACTTTACTTTCTTGTACAGCTTTTGTTAGAGAATATCATACAAAATCTTACATAATCAAAAAATAGTAAAATCATTCATACAGTATCATACAAAATCAATACATTTACTGTTTTCTCATGGTTTAATCATTCTTTCTGAAAAAAAGTCAGTCTTGGTCTGTTTCTTATATTTATTACAAAGGTAAGTGAAGAAAGCATTCTCAATGCTAGCTACACCACTCAGCATACCTGGGCATTTTTCCACAGCAAATGACTTCAACTGCATTATCAGATGCTTGACATCCTCTTCTTTTGGAGTCTCTGCAATTTCTGTGTCATCCTCACTTGTTTTTTCCACTTCATCAGCTGCTTCATGCACTTTTACGCTGGTCTGAACTTTGATCAATATCACTTGGAAAATTGCTTCTGGGTCAGGTTCATTACAGGTTGCCACCTCATCAGCCATTGCAACAAATCCTTCAAAATCTACTCCTTTGAATTATGCTCTTAGGTTGTGACAAATCCAACTTTCTTGAAACACTGCTGTATTGTTTCTGGCTGAACTTTATTCCAAGCAGAACTGATCGAGAGACAGCATCCAGAGCGTTAACTGATGCAGTGGATGAACTTGCTTCCACAGGTGGACTACAGGTTTGTGTTTTAGTAATGACACACTGCAGAAGCTGGGCTCAGTAGTGCATTTTAAATGTTTTGATGATGCCTTGGTCAAGAGGATGGATTTTTGAGGTCATGTTTGAAAGCAGAAATTTCAGTGTCATGTTTGTGAGATGATTCACTTGTGGGTGGCCAGGACAGTTGTCTACTGTCAGTAGAATAGACCGTTTCTTCTTCTTCTTAATTTTTTGGTTGATACCCCTTACCCACACCTCAAATAGGGCACCAGTTACCCATGCACATTTGTTTGATCTCCAAGTGACGGCGAGATCTTCGAGCTTCAGGTTCTTGAATGCGTGTGGCTTTGCCAATTTACCAGTCACCAAGAGCTTTAGTTTCTCTCCGGTTGCTAACACAAAGCAGAACTGTGAAACTTTCTTTGGAAAGTTTTCCACTCTTACATTTGTCACCCTTCATGGCGAGTGTCCTGTCAGGCATCCCCTTGAAAAGGAGTCCACACTCATCAGCATTAAAGATGTTGTCAACTTTGAAGCCTCTGATGAATCCCAGGAATTTTTTGATGAACTCTTCCACAACTTCCACTGGAACTTCATTGCATTCACCACACAAGACTTTCTGGGAGATCTCGTGTCGCAGTTTAAATTTCTCGAGCCAACCACTTGATGCTCGGAAATCTGCCACTCTGAATTCCTATGCAAACTTTTTAGCAATTTCTTGGATCATCGGCTCAGAGATTCCGGCATTAACTGCTCTCAATTGTTTGAACCAGCTTAATGTGGCTTTGTTGACTTCATCAAGGGAAGATTTCCTCCTTTTCTGCTGTAGGTCTCCACTTTCTTTACCTATCTCTCCAAGTACTCATGTGTATGTTTTTGATGTTGCTAACTGTGGTCTTGCTAACATCAAAATGTTCTATTGTCTTTATTTGGCTTCTGCTGTCCAGAAAATGTAGAAGATTAACCTTTTCCTTTAATGTCAACTCCTTGAGTTCTTTCCTTTGGGCCATCATGTCAAAATTAACTGTAAAATGTTTCAGTAATTGTAGGATGTACCTACAATTCAGACCAGTCCTTCACTTTGAAAAAATCTTCAGCAACACATGACAGACAATATGACATTAGGCCTAATCCAACACGTGGTAAAACATGAAAATAAAACATGAAAAAAGAACTTATACTAAAGAAAAAAATAATGCAACTAAGGGGCAAAGCCCATGCCTTCTACCCCTTGGTGTAGAGTGCACTCAACTGGTCAAGTTATAGAGGGTAAATTAATATTGTGTGTCACAGTCCAAGTGGTCAAGATACAACTTACAGAGATGGTCAATACAGACAGGTTGGTCTTCCATTGAGTACATGTAGTGCATGTCTGGTCTATGAAAATTAGGTCAACTTAAGGAGGTGGTCAACTATGGAGACTCTACTGTATTTTATTTCACTTGCAATCACAAACAGATCTTACACATGATAAATGGCCATCTTAGGCAGGAAGAGGATGTGTGAAAGCAACTGTTCATTGCCACTGTGAGTAGCACTGCCCTCTCACAGTGCTTATCACGGGTTTAGTTCTTGGCTACGTGGAGTCTGCATGCCCTCCTTATGTGTCTATGTGTGTCTATCCATGTGCTCTGGTTAACCCCTCAATGTGTGTCTATTCATGTGCTCTGGTTAACCCCTCAAAGACATGCAGTAGGTGACCTGGAACCCCTTCCTTTTCCATGAAAGTGACCATACAGTGTGTGTGTGTGTGTGTGTGTGTGTGTGTGTGTGTGTGTGTGTGTGTGTGTGTGTGTGTGTGTGTGTGTGTATATACATGCGTGCGCGTGTATGTGTAAAAATATTACTGATTTTTATCTGTGGACTGTGCACTCACATAATAATGCCAGAACACATGCATTACTTTTTTGGTAGCAGTAAAAAATGCAATTAACAAGTAATTATATTTAAAAAGTAAGGCATACAATATATCACATAACATTCAGACACTTAAATCTTCTAGGAGTCTGGTGCCCCCCCCCCCCCACACACACACAACCCAGACTGTATAAATGGATTTTGATTTGGACTTGCTGGTGACCACTGCCCTCAACCACACCCATTCTAAAAGCAGCCCTGCTCAGATGTGTTTGTTTACAGAAGGTTGCTGTAGGTTATGTGGAGGGGCTGGAGATTGTGTGGTCTTTATTTCTTTAATCTTCATTACAATCAAACCTTAGAGGTGTGCACAGAAGGTCATTACATCATGTGTTTGGGCTGGGGACAGTGTGGACATTGTTTCTTTTACTTTTCTGACAGATCTTAAAGATATGAAAAGAAGGTTACTACAGCTTATGTATGGGCAGTGTACTGTGTAGGGAAAACAAAGTGGAATACATTACTGTAATCATTACTGTTTCAGTTTCCACATTACACAGACAGGGTAAGGAGTGAGGAGGCGTGTTATGTATATGTATGTCAGCAGTCACTTGAAATACATGAAAATGGTCATTTAAACCTCTGCTTTCATCCCAATCTAACATCAGAAAGATGCACAGGCAGTGACTGTCTTTTTGGAGAGGATTAGGGAGGCAGGCAGTATTCCCAGATAGGATTTGTGTATCCTCACAATAAATGTCTTGTTAGTTTATTGTGAGATACTGTTTGTCAGCTTTGAACATTAAGCTTTAGGCACAACTTATGTTTTCCTTGAAAAAAAAAAGACTGAAATTCGTTTCTTACTCGTAATTTTTGTTCAGATCACTACTAGATTGAAAGGTTGGAGAATGCTCTAAAATGCATCCCAGAGCATCTATGACCCTATGGCTTCTGGGGGCCCTAGCTTAATTGAGTTATCTCCTAAATAGTTTTTACTGTGCTGTTTTGATCAGGAAAGGTGTGTTGAAAGGATTCATGGAAAACTACAGTTGAATAGTGACACTGAATTTCTTTGCTTAATCTTAATTTCTGTTCAAGCCATCACTGGCAAAAAAGATGTGTAAAAAGAAAAAAAACTTGAAAATGTACTTCAGAATGTATACAAAGCAATAGCTTCTTGAAAAAATTGAAGACTAAGGCAAAATGTGAGAAAAGGAATAAACAAATTAGTGTGCATGGTGTGGGGAACTTAAAATGGGTAGGTGGACAGAGGGGAGTACTGGAAAATACAGGTGTGTGTGTGTGTGTGTGTGTGTGTGTGTGTGTGTGTGTGTGTGTGTGTGTGTGTGTGTGTGTGTAAAACACTAGGCAGTGCCTAGGGCACTGTTTCACTCAAGTTCAGCCCTGTAAATAGAGTTGCTGTAATGTATCATCATTGTTGCAACTAAATGTCAGTAACTATGAATGTCCTTTTGTGAGATGGGCTAACATAGTGTGGTGCACAGGCCTGTCATAATGTAAAAGCATTGTAGCTACAAGTCAGTCTGTGTGTACTACTCTTAAAACTTTGCAGCATAAACTAAAGGGTTGTTTAGGGTTCCATTTCACCCAAGGCCAGCCCTGCACATAGGGTTGTTGTAATACATCATTGTTGCAACTAAATGCTAGTAACTGTGAATGTCCCTTTGTGAGACTGGCCAACATAGTGAGGTGCACAGGCCTGTCGCAATGTAAGAGCATTGTAGCTACAAGTCAGTTTGTGCATACTACTCTTAAAACTTTGCAGCATTAACTGAAAGGTTGCTTAGTGGGGGTGGTAGTGACAGGACCCCCAACTTGACATCTGCTAGGACCTCCAAAATGCTAACACCGGTCCTGTTCTCATCAGTGGACTCTGCCCCAAAATGGGCAATTAGATCTTCTGCCAAGGACAGGCTATTTAAACCAGGTATGCAGATTCACCCATGGCTCAGTAACACTATAGAAAAAGAATACTAAAGCTTGGGGAGTATGGGAGATCACAAGTTATGTGGCCATCTTCTCTGGGCTAGCCACTCCCCAGTCCCACTACTTTTGAGGTTTATGACATAGCTAAAGAAGGCCTTATGGTTGTCCTTTGCCTGGGATGCTATCTTTACCTCAACATTTGTTTACTTGAACTTAATTAGTTCTCTTAGTTGTCTATTCAGTTTGATGACAGAGCTTTTACCTTTTTTGGTGTTACACTTCCTAACTTTAGCTATGACTTTTTTTCTTTTGTTAAACAATCTGTTTAATTTTGGATTCTACAAGGGTGGTTTGTTTTTTGAGTATTTTTGGGCTTACGTCTGGTAGGCACAGCAGCCTCCATGCAGAAATTGGCATAGTTTTACAGAGCATCTTTCCACATAGACTGTTGTGTAATCTGGGTTTGGAGGCGCTTGAAATATTGACAGGTTATTGCTTAATAAAACAGGGTTTGCCTTGGAGTAGTTTCTAACTGTTGCAGGTTTGCTGGGGTTACAGAACTGATTCTTATTTTGAAGCAGACTGCTTTGTGGTCTGACATTACCAGAGTGGCCACTACATGGGGGGAGGGGGGGTATGCATTGTTCTTCCATATTTGTGAGTACCAGCTCCAAGATATTTGTTTCTCAATAGGCATATGCACTAACTGGACCAAGGTATTTGAGTTTACAAAGTCTAGGAATCTCTGCGGCTGCAAATTTTGGGTTGAGTAGGATTCCCAGTTTATGGATGAATGATTAAAATTGCCAAAAAGTATGGTATTTGGTTGAATGATGAATGTCTCCAATAGGTCTACATATGAGCTATGGGACATAGAAGGTCACCTATAGTTTGCTAGAATATGGTATGGGATTTTGTCTATCGTAATCTGCATGTGGAGGAACTCCAGTGTCAGCCTGTTTAACCAACCTAGAGATATGCTTGTTATTGATGTAGATTGAGACACCTCAACCTTTAGCCCCTGTCTGTGCAGCTGCTGGTCTAAATGTGTGTAAGGCATACCACATCTCAGTAACTGCACAGATGTCCACATTCCCCAAGGTAAGGAGAGCTTGGAGGGGGTGGAGTTTCTTGTTTAGGTTCCTAGCATTGAGCAGTAATGCCTTTAGATTTCCTTGGCTGGATTTTGCTATGTTGGAAACTTTGTCAATTTGGAATTGCCTAAAAGGGCTCAGTGAGGGAGAACAATGGTTTAGCCAATATCTGAATGCTTAGAAGGAAAGGTGCAAATTATCTTTGGCAAAGCAATGTCATTTGTTAATCATGTCCTCCCGTGCTGACAAATATTGTATCCCCCTAGAATGACACCAAAAACTAAGTCAATTATTAGTCAGTCATCTTCTGTTTGCATTGTGGCATCATCCTTGGTGAAGGTAGACTGCTTCTCAATGATATATGCTAGCCTATGACACATAGTGCAAGAGCTCCATAATGTCAGTCTTCATATAGTCTAAGGAGCATCAACATGGACTAAAACTGAGGTGCAGTGACTTTAGTACATACATAACTTGGTGCATCCTGGCCCTGATAGGAACTGACCATTATTTTCTCCTTGTCCAGCCTGATGAGTGGGGCATCAGTATCTTATGCAATGGAGTCCCCTATGACTAGAGTCCTGGGTAGTGTATTGGCTTCACTTCTGGGCTTTATAGCTGAGGCTCCACTGGTGTGGTTGTACGTGCAATATTAGGTGGCATTTCTGTTGAGTGCTTTTGGGTTTGCTGAAGATAATTTTTGCAGGCGGAATGCCTTGAAGATCTTTGGGGTGTGGGAAGACTGCATTTAAATGCTTCGGCATAATTAGATCTATGTGTGGCATGCATAATATGTGTGGTGGGTGCAGAGTGTGTGCATTTCTGACAACCAGATTGTTATCTGTATGAGAGAGTTTTGCCTCCAGAGACATTGTTTATATACATCTGTCATATACTGTATTTGTTTATTTGAGGATTAAATGGTAGTCAGTGAACATCAGGCAGTTGCTACATTGTTTCAGGATACCCATATTCACCAAAATGGCTGTTGAGGAATTGGGAAACTGAGTATCCAAGATGTCAGCTGCATTACTGGGTGAGCTACAAGGGAGCAATACACGAGGTTTACTAGTGGGCTGATTACGGGATAAGAGATCAGGCTAGGTTATATAATACTAAATTCAAGGGGCAGTGGTCCTCAACATGCAAGCTAGCTGCTCTGTGCTACTCATACTTAGGAAGCACTGACGTATTATTTTGAAACTCCAGGTAAAAGAGAAACATCTTCTAGAAGTCCCTTGTTTTAGTAAAAAAAAAATTAGTCTCTTAAAACAGTTGTGTTGACCAAAAAAGCCTCATAGATCTTAAATTTGCTCAATGAAAAGGAACCATCTTTGTTATAAATGTACTTTTTGTAAATACTTTTATAAGGAGCTATATTTTGTGCATCCCACTATTTATAAAGTTTCTTTCACAACATTTGCTGACTGTGATACTATTAACGATTTATTTAGCTAAAAGCAACACCTGCTTGGCTTTTTATGTGGGCAAGACCAACAAAAAACTTAAAGAGAGGATTCAGAATCAGTCTTACATTAAAAGAAAAAAACAGTCAAACAAACTATTAGTGAACATATTATTGATAAGAGTGAACATCATTTATTTAAGTTTGCTGTATTGCAAGTAATTAGACAAAACGTAAGAGGAGGGAATGTAGTATCATTAACTTAAAATGCAGAATATAGCTGAATTTCTAAACTCAGAGCAGTGGTGCAGTGGTAGTGTTGTCACCTCACAACAAGAGGTTCTCTAGTTCAATTCTCAGCTGGAGTGCCTTCTGTGCGGAGTTTGCATTTCCTCCATGCATTGGTGTGGGTTTCCTCTGGGTGCTCTGGCTTCCTCCCACATTTCAAAGACATGCATCTTGAGCATTTCTCCCTAGGCATCCACTGAAAATTGGCTTTGTTCAGACTTTCCCAGTTAACAAATGTTAAATAACTATAAAATAAATAAGTTCCCTGCGCTAAATGAAGCTGTGTCTTTAAAGCCTATATTAAAACTTATCAGAAGTTGAGCTTTTTAATGTTGCTAGATGTTTTAATTAATTGTGTTTGATAGGTTAGTCTGTGACATGTGGCTGGTTCAAATATCTTTATATAATTTAAGTGTGCTTAGTATTTCTGTTAAATGCCTGAGGAAGCACCTTTATGTGTGAAAGCTTTTGCTTTATTCAACAATAGCTTAGTGGAGTTACTCTGAGCTGGATTTTTGTTTTTGCATCTTTGCTCTTATCTAGGCCCATTTTACCCACTGTAAGCTACCTTGAGCAGTCTTTACTCTGTGCTACTCAACGTGCAAAGTAGCTGTTTCTAGGTGCCTGGGTCTATAAAGGACACTACTAACCACTGCTGCAGAATGAAAAGTGGCACACGAAGGCGCCAAAATTATACAGGCACTTAAAAACCAGGAAAGTGGTTTCTACGCCACCTGGCCAATAAAAAGATTGCACTTACAGTTTTCTTTTGTGTTCCTCAACTCAGGCAGACAAGACACCACCAAATGCCACTGAGATGGAATATCTTAATCCTCTTAATGTAAAAACACAAAAAAAAATACTTGAGAATGTAATGCTACTAGAAAACAACTTAAACAAACTACCCAGACAAGGCAATTTCAAGTATAGGGACCTTTAATAAGATTTAAAGTGTAAGTCGGATGGAGAAGAATTGTCTTATTTGGGGTTAGCCACAGGAGCCTGTGAGTCAGGGACACCATATACCATCCATCTGAATTGTAGGAGCAATTGACAGACTATCAGGCGAACTGCTGACAGTCAAGAAGCATCTTCTAAACCTGAAATGATAGGAGGAATGGGATCAGAATGAGAAAAATCCACTCATAACAAATTGTAATACCTCTGAAGAAAGATTATGCGATTTCTTTTGGTTCCCCATGAAATAATCCTCTCCATCTGACAATAAATACAGAAAAAGACATCTGCTGTGAAGGGAAATTTGAAGAAAAACTTTCCTCTGAGCCATATTTCACTGCTAATACAAAAGTAAATGCATGATTGACTAAATGCATCACTTGATGGAATAAGTATCGGTGTAATGCTAAACATACAATACTCGACCATGTACACCAACATATGTTATTAGCGATACATATATGTGTGTGTATATATATATATATATATATATATATATATATATATATATATATATATATATAGATATGGATTTATGCCAAAACATAGAATACTTACATTACCAAATCCCACTTCATTGAATTCACTTTGTTGAATCTTCATTAGATCGAACTTCCGGAACAAAAAAAAACGAACCCTGAGAAAGGAACCACTTGACCACCAGGACAAAACAACAAACAGCAAAAGAAACTAACTAAATATACCAACTCTGAGATCACACTACAGTGGGGGAAGGGCAAGGTCCACCATGGTGGCCAAGCAGTTCCTTTCCTGGGGTTCATTTTCGTTGTTCCAGGAGTTCAATATATTGAAGATTTGACAAAGTGAGTTTGATGAAGTGAGATTCGATAATGTGAGTATTCAATATTTTGAAGTAGACCCATATATATATATATATATATATATATATATATATGTGTGTGTGTGTGTGTGTGTGTGTGTGTGTGTGTGTGTGTGTGTGTGTTTGTGTATGTTGTGTATATAATAAAATTGTTCTAGTATATATATATATATATATATCTATATATATATATATATTTTTTTTATATATATATATATATATATATATGTATATATATAATATATATATATATAGAGAGAGAGAGAGAGTGAGTGAGAGGGAGATGTATATATATATATATATATATATATATATATATATATATATATATATATATATATATATATATATATATATATATATATATATATATATATATGTATATATATATATATATGGGTCTACTTTACATGGTCGACATTTCAGAAAGTCGACTTTCATATGGCAGAGACCATATGATCGACTTTCGGAAAGCCAACCATGTAAACTAAACACAAAAAACACAATGAACACTTACCTTAAAACTGTTAGCAGGGGGGCAAGCCCCCCAGCACCCCCCCATAACTTAAATATACCAACGCCGAGATTGCACTACAGTACGGAAGAGGGAAAGTGTCCCATTCAGCGGTTTCCCATGGCTGGCTTTTCAAAAAGTCGATCATATGGTCTCGGCCACATGAAAGTCGACTTTGTGAAAAGTCAACCATGTGAAGGGGAACTATATATATATATATATATATATATATATATATATATATATATATATGGTAAAATAGTAAGCTGGTAATATTGCAGTAGGGAATGGATGGCAAACCGAGAACAAGTTCATAGTTACAAGGCATCTTACCCAAAGGAGAATATACTCAGGACTGCAGCACCCTCCCCCTTAAGGTACAACACAATATCAGCAATCCATCTATATGGTGTGGGAGTAGAACCCACAGCCTAATGTATGAAAAGCAAGTATACTACTTGTTGTGCTACTAACACTGCTTTCAAAATTTCTAGCACAGTGACAACCATTTGCTAAAGTAAACAGTTGCACATTGAAAAGAGACTTAGCATGAGCAGCAGTAAACCTCTCTTTCCTTAAAGCTCTCAGTTACTTGAAAATGCACTGAAACCCAAACTCATAGGCTGGTACTCAGTGTACAAGACTCAGACTCTTGTCTCCTGTAACTAAGGTACAGGCTCAAGCCTGAGTAAACTAACCTGCCAGCCATACTTAACTCACTCAGTAAAAAGAACTTTACCCTTTTGTGTTTTATTCTGATAACTGCAGACCAGAAGAAGTAGAAATGGTCATGTGTTTGTGCTTTATCCCACAGACAGAAGAAGTAGGCGTGGTCAGTAATGTGCTTAAATTTCTCATGCAGATGTGGACTAGAAGCATCAACAGCAGGTATGTGTGTTGTTCGTCAACACATGTAACAGTAGGTGTGGGCGAATGCACCATGGCCTTTCTTAAAGTTGAATGCTAGTAAAGAAATGTAATTTTTTTTTTAATTAAAAAGTAAATCTTGTGTTAGCTCCCCTATCCAGTGGGCCCCCTTCAAGCCAGGATGCCCTAGGTAATTGTCTAGTTCACCTATTGCTGGATCTGGCTTTGCAATTAAATGTAGTGCCTAGGGGTTTTCAAATTCTTAAAATGCTGACTTATGGCAATACGTATCCCAAACTTCTTTGTAATTGGCAACTATTAAAGTTCAGGATAGAATATTTGAGAGTCATGAATGATTTCTTTATGACTCTGGAAGCAGCGCTGGTCAAACAGATTACTGAGAGTGAGTCTCATATTCTTAATAGTAGAGAATATAAGTCCAATTAAAAGTATATCTGATAAAATGATCAATAGAGTTGTCTTTGAACAAAGGATTAATATTACAAAGAAATGTAAACTACAGACAGATGTAATAGATTTTAAAAATACAAATGTATTTCTTGGCCAAGGGGAACAGCATGTGATCAACAATGTTGAGAATGCTATGACTTCTATGAGCAAGAAGAAGCTAGTATGGAGGGGAATACAGCAAATGGAGAAAGTAATATAATTAATAATCAACAACAATTAATTACACAAGTAGATGCCAATAAGGTTACTGTGCAGAACCCTTCGGATTTTCTGACCATTTTAGAGACAGCTTCACAGAGAACGCAATGCAGGATGAATCAACAAGCCCAAAGAGGAAGACACCGCAGTCGGGGATATCAGGGACCAATGAGCTGAAGTAGGACCGAACACATTTAAGACTTTCTAATGATAGAACTACAGTTATCATCTTATCATCTCGTACCTTAACAAAGGAAGAACTTGCCATTTTGAATCGAGACCTTACATTTGTTCCAGCACAACTAGGAAATGTTTCAGAAGTATTGACTGAACTTTGAGTTTCTGCCCTTAATTTAAATTTGAGACTGTTATTTAAAAATAATGAGTGCTTAAAAATACAAGAAATTTTATTCCTGTTGGTAACTCTTTGATTCAAGCATTCTTAAAAGCATGTGAAAATAATGTGTATATGCTTTTTTGATAATAGAAAATTAAGATATTATAATTTAAATAAAGAATAACATTTAACACTAAGATGCTTATTGGTCAGATCCGATATAGTAATTAATGCAGCAGATAAGGAATGGAAAATTGTATTAATGGATGTTGTTCACTATGATATAAATATTTTTCAATTATTGAATGATGATACAGTATATACTTGTATTATTGAAGCTCCAGTGGTGCAATCAGTTAGTGCATGGCACTTATACAGCAGTACTAGAGCAATGCCGAGGTTGTGAGTTTAAGCCTCACCTGGAGCAAGTTTGGGATGGAGCAGTGGTGCAGTGGTAGCATTGTCGCCTTACAGCAAGAGGTTCTTTGGTTCAATTCTTGGTTGGAGTGCCTTCTGTGCAGAGTCTGCATGTCTTCCTTCCGTTCGTGTGGGTTTCCTCTGGGTGCACTAGTTTACTCCCACATTATAAAGACATGGGTCTGGCTCATTTCTCCCTGGACCTCCACTGAAAACTGTCTTCATTCCAAGTTGAACTTTCCTGGTAAACAAATGTTAAATAAAAATTTTAACGCAGGATATAAATGACAGAATTTCTAAAGTAAATACAGAAACCTATAATATGTTTTTAAATGGATATATAAATGTATAAGAATTATTTTTTTTTCATGTACCATACCCACTGATACCCCTGTATTATTGAATCCCTAAAATACAAAAGAATGTGGATATTCCACCAATGAGACCAACAGCATCACTAATAGGATGGGTAACAGAAACTATATCATATTATCCAGATCGCAAATTAAATTGTTTTTTAAAACAGCTACCCAGCTATGTAAAAGATACTAAAGACTTTACTAGTCAGTTATATAAATGGAGAAGACAGAATACTCATGAAATGTATTACTTTGTCACATTTGATGTAGATTCTCTATTTATTGTAATACCCAATGAATATGAGATAGAAGCTATTAGAAAATGTTCAATTCGTCATACTAAAACTGATAATTTGACAATAAACAATGATGTCCTTAAGCAGCTGCTATTGACAAATAATATTTTTGCACACTAAGATAACTACTTTCTTCAAAAGAAGGAAGTTGCAATGGGTACTCCAGTTGCCAATACATATGCAAATTTAGCGATCGGAGTATGGGAAGAAAAAAACAGTATTTTCAATGCAAAATATGTTTATAGCCTCTGTTTGTTGATGATTTTTTTTTATTTGGACAGGAACAATTTTACATTTAGAGGAATTTATTAATTATTTAACTGGCAGTGAAACGCTTCTGAAATTCAAGATAAATATTCAGGAGTATAATATAAATTTTCTTGATGTATGTGTTAGTAAATCTAGTCTAAATGAAATAAATACAAAACTTTATAGAAAGGAAATAAAGAACACATTTTTATGTAGATGTAGTATGATTCCTTCATATATGTTTAGAAATTTGGTTAAAGGATAAATGTTAACAATATGCAGACTTAATATGAATGAACAAGAACTCTTTACTCAAATAAATGGGTTGATTCAAGAATTTGTAGAGAAGGTTATGATGATGTTAGAGAATGTGAAAAGTGAAGTCATCAGAGACAGGAGTAAGAAACATAACCCCTTTTTTCTGCTTGGGATACTAATATTGTTATGAATGGTAGATAACAACAACAAAGATTACGGATATCTATGACATATAGTAAAAAAAAAAAAATCCGCTGCCAATCATTAGCGGACCGGAGTTCCGCTGCGGTGACCCCTAACCAGGAAAAGCCGAAAGACATTACTTAATAACATACAGGATGTTAGTGGGAAAAATCAGTATATTTTAATGAATTTAGAAGAAACTAAAGACTACATACAAAAGAACACACATTTTAGTTATAAAAGAACAGAAAATTTGAAGCACAAACTCTGTTATAATGAACAATGACAATGACAAAATTTGGAAAATAAAGGATATGGTATTACAAAGAGAACATTTCCTTGTGATGAATGTATGTATTGTAAGTTCATTAACAAAGATAAGTGTTTTATACATCTATAAGTACAAAAATGTATAATAAAGTAGTGGGGCCATGTGGTCTAAAGTGTTGCATTATACTTCCAGTCTTGCCAGGAGCATGAGTTCGAATCCCACCACTACCAGTTGCATTTTTCTCTCACTCAGGTATGATTGAGAAACTCTCCCAGCTGAAGATTAACTCATACGTCACTAGATGGGTAGCCAACTGGCTAACCAACAATGCATACTGTCCATTTCTACCAGTAAACCATTTACCAGTGGTGTACCACAAGGATCTGTGCTGGGGTCTCTACTGTTCAGAATCTATTTCTTGGATGTCCAGATGAAAGTAGATGGCCTATGGCTTACCATGTTTGCTGATGATTGCAAACTTGGCACAATCATTGAGTCTCCATATGTTAACATATTGCAAAAAGGGATAACATAAGACAAATGATTGGTTCCAAAGCCATGGACTAAAACTAAATACAAAAAAGTGCATTATTTTCCCTTTTGGCAAAGAAGAGGTCCCTGCAAATTACACTGTTGACAACACCCCCTAAGATCAAACCCAGTGGTGTGAGATTTGGGAACACAGGCTGATAACAATCTAAACTTCGATCACCATGTGTCCACAGTGGGAAGGAAAACTTTCTACATTGTACATCTCATAAGTAAGGGCATTGCATTCAAGACTAAGGATGTTAAAACTTCTCTTTACTTGACCCTCATCAGTCCACTAATAAAGTACAACGCTTCTTTTGCATTTACCTCACCAGACACATGCAGCAGCTGAAGAGACCACAGAGGTTTCTCACCAAGAAAATTCAGGGCCTCCAAAACATGACCTACATGGAAAGACTGAAAACCCTGTCACTGTACTCTGTATTATACAGGCTGCTGAGAGACAACCTGTGCCTGGCCTACAGAGCAGTTTCTGACTCTGCCCTAATGGAAATGCTGCACATCTTCAAATCAAATGGGACAAGAGTCACTCACTCCTGGGATCTCAACCTAGCCTGTGACATCAACAGAACATGCTGGAGAGATTGCCACTCCTCTGCATTAAACTCTCAGTTCACGTGAAGCAGAGCTCCTCAATGACATTATTCAAGAGCAACCTAAGCAACTGGATGGGAGACCATACATTCACCCCAGGGGTGGGACCTATGTCCCTCATACATTCACCCCAGGGGTGGCACCTATGTCCCTCACTGACAGGGACAGTCTGTGTTGATCATAGACTTGCTGTGCAAATATTGACCATCTAACCAAGGTCAATTAGGGAACATGGGTACAACATGGCTAGGCTTGTAAAGGCCCTAGGGCCATTAGCCTAGTAACCTCCCATGAATCTATAAATGTAAGAATTATGCTGATTGTGTTTCTTTATGTGTAATATATATCGCTTTATGAGATTTATATGCAGCATTCTATGGTGGTATGACTACATGTTAGTTAATGGAGAGAATAGGTGAAAACTAGTTTAATATTAGGACCTGAAAAAACACTAATGCTTTGTACGTACATATTAAAAATAATAACAAACAGTATACCTTTAAGTTTGCAGTATTAAATACTGTCTTGGAAATTAAATGTGGTGGTGATATGAAACTTAGACTAGAAAATAAAGAATATAGATGGATTAATGAATTTAAAGCTGACAAATACCCAAGTCTAAATAACACTGTTTCTTTATAACTAGTGTTAAAAGCAAGACATTTTAGATAATAAATTATTAATTGTATTAAAGTGAGTTTAAAAAGATTTTATGTTTAAATATATATATATATATATATATGTGTGTGTGTATGTGTATATGTATAATTTTTTTTAAGGATTGTTGAAATTACATGGCATGTCATTTTAAAATTTTCTGTTCATGTGTTAATTTCATATGATGAACTATTTTAATGCGATATAATGAGTCGTTACCTGTAAAATGCTATGTGATTGTTTTTGTATTTATAACTTGAAAAAACATCTTTGCAAAAGCTTACTGAGATTGTTCCAATAAAGAAGTACTTTTAGATCTTGGCAGCCACATCTCTTACTGTTATACACAAGAGGAAATGAGGTTGTCTAGCCAAGAGATGGATGTGAATGAAGGCCAGTGACAGTTAGGCAGCATGACACTGAATCAAGAGAGATGGTGACTGTTGAAGCAATATACTGACCCCATGTAGAAAAAAATGTGAAACCTGGCGTGATGATGATGGTGATAGTGTTATGGTGAAGTGTGCTATTCTACATGTTGAAAAAGGGACGCAACACATTTGAACCCAAGCTGCACTTGGCAAACAAGTTTTGATATCTCACTAAGAGTATATCCTTCTCCTAAATAAAGCCTGCATCAGCTAGGAAAAGTCTGACCCTACAGGTACTCTTTAACAAAATCTATGGATTTATGCTGCTCATTCTGAGTAGAGACTGCCACTTGTAATATGGAGTGGAGGTGGGTCTCCATGAAAGTGAGCTGACCTGGGGTCTTACAACAATATTTTATATCATGTGAGTCTTCCACTAGCCAAAGGCAACTTGCTGTCAGTTTAGCATTGAGCCAAACTACTTCTTGGCTCCAACTTTTCCAACTCCTGAAGGAAAACTCTTGCCCTTCTCATTTCTCTAGCTTAGAGCCTCCATCATATAAATGTAGATGCCACAGCCACTCAGGGCCTCTTTTTCAAGCACCTAAAACCTGACTGCAGCACTGTAACCACTCCCTTTCTACGCTTTGACCCAAGTTCTGGAGGGATCTTCCTTCAAATCTTAAAGACCTTTCTGACTACTTCTATTTTCAGGCACAACTTAAAGAACATTTCACAGCACAGGCTGCTTGTAAATACTCTGCTTCAGGTCACATAACCTAGACTCCTTTATCTCTGACACAGACTGCCTATCATTTCACTACAGCATACCTTCTCTAACTCCTAATATGCTGCTGCTCAACTGATGTAAATATTAAATTATTATTTTCTTTAGTTGTATATTAACTAATCCTTTGTTTTTAGAGTGCTCTTTTATTGTATAAAATTATTTTTATGTTTTCCACTTGATATGTCTTCACATCCTGGACTGAGGATGAAATTGGTCCAGTGGGATCAGTGCTCTACCTCAGTTAACAAATTGTATAAATAAATAAGCAAATAAATACACCTTTATCTCACACCCCTTGCAACTTTTCCTCTGGCCAGGGAACAACATTACAGATTGAGGTCTTGCACAGAGGAAGTTCTCAGCCTGTGGTAGCTTGGAACCAGTCTAAACTTAGATGATAGGCATTATCAGTTTATGGTCTGTCATATTGAGGGTCTTTCTGACTGTGAATCAAAAAATACTGTTAACCTCTTTGTGTTCAGGATTATAATTTCATTGTAATATAGAGATGGGCACAAGTGTTTCACGTAACTTTTGTAGTTTCAGTCTGCTCCATCATTTATGTTCCCTGTTATCAGCTCAAGCCTGTTACCTCCACATGCACAACTGATGGTGCTCTTCACTATTTATGTTATGTGTGGTTCATTTAGTTCTCCCACTTTTCTGTCATGCTAGTATTTTAATTACTGAATGGTATGTGCCTTCTTCTATTTGTACCGCAGCTATTTACTCTGTGAACTGCATTGTCTGGTGACAATATCCCTTCTGTAACTGCAAACACATCAATACTTCATCGTCCCTTAGCACTGGTCATTGAATTTATTCTGTGAACCTTCTTATTAGGGATTATTCTGTGAAACTACATATCCCGGCTGTTAGTCTGCAATGTACCTGCCTCACAAGCTCTTGTACAGACTGAGCTATTTTTTAACAGTACTCACTGCATGTTCATTGCCTTTTTGTTAAACACCTTTTATATCATGGATTTTATGGCTGATTATTTCCTATGATATTCACCTTAATTTTTGTATCTGCTGTCATTACTTAATTCATACTTTTTCCTTACGAACCACATCATTGCTGAAAAGGTTATGTATTAATCCAGCTGTCCTGTTAACTGGTTACATTATACAAACAGGCAAGAATGTGATTTTCACAGTTTATCATTTATTCATTCTTGTTACTATCTTGGTTATCACTGAAGAAGGAACTTTTTTTTGCTGAGTAATTGCCCAGTGCACTGCAGACATATTTCAGTCATAAAATGGGGGTCACAAGAACAGACATTTTAAATCTTACATCACTGAGAGGGAAAAGTTCTTAAGTGCTATGGTGTCTCATAAAACTAATATCCAGGTTCAAACTATCGACTATAGGATCAAAACAACTGAATTTGCTTAATCTCCATTATTCGTCTTTCCAGAAATGTTGAAGAACCATAACTGGCATGTCTAATACAGAGTGATCAGGTTGTGAAAATGTGCTGCATCTGAGGTGTTGTTTTCATGCTAAGCATTCAAGCTGCACAATTTTTTCCACATTGGCATTTTTTACGTGTCTTTTTCTAGCCAATAAGAAATGAACCAATTATGTACTTCCTTTTCTTGGCACAGTTGGATATGTAAGCACTGTATCTAGCATCAGTAACTTAATAACTTTTGATGAAGAGCTCCTGTTAGACCAAAAGCTCAACTAATTGCAAAACCTGTGTTGGTCCAGTAAAAGGTATTACATCTCCTCTGTGTTCCAGGGTCTGTATATTCTCATCCGTGCATGAATTTAATTTCATACATCAAATATCTATATAAAAAAAAAGTTACCCTCACTATTAACTTCACTCCTAACTCTACTTCTGGTTCCAAAACAAAGGTTCTGCAAGCCTTCATGCAATGTAGACAACTGAGAAATTCCCAGAACCTTGCTCCCAATTCCACAACTGCCAATTATGCCAATGAATTTATGCCCATCCCATCTAACAAATAGCATAAACTAGGCTGTACCAATCAGAACCAAATATATTGGAGAATGTAAACATAACCATTTTGCTGGAATTCCAAAATGTAAAAAAATAAATAAAATAACAAAAAAATATAGATTGGGGAATAGAACATACACAGGCACTCATTCACTTACAGGCAATTCAGAGAATTGCCAGTTCTCCTTTGGCATATTTGGGGAGGTGGGAGGAAACTAGAGTACCTGGAGAAAACCCATATGAACACACAGAGGTCATGCAAACTTGGCACAAAAGACAACTCAGCTGAGAATCGAACTAGACGTCTTTCTATGAAGCAACATTGTTGCTTACTGTGTCACTGTGTTTTTATCACTGTATAATATTGCATTTGATTCCTGTTAAATTATTTAAATGATCTCCTTTTGTGTATTATCTTGCTGACTCTATTTTCTGAAGGCAGGATAATATGCTTTGAAATATGAAATACCAACACTTAAAGCATAGCATAACCTGTAAATGCATTACTGCGGTGTTCTGAACCACTGCTGCTTAATGTACTAAGTTATACAGAACGTTTCTCAGTTAAATGGATAAATAAACAAATTGTTGTTGACATGTCACTAGAAAAATGAGTATTACTGGTGGAATTCAGAAAGATGAGCAAGCATATACTGAAGATAGTGGCAAGTGGATAAATGTACTGTAGTTAACGTTAGTAAATTGATAACAGTCTTAGATGGATAGATACTGCCTGTAAATGTGAATAAAACAATAATAGGGTAGGCAATATCTTAAAATGAAATAAATATATAGACATCTTAGGCAATTAAAGCTAGCTGGCTATAGAAAGTAAAATAAACAGGTAAATACATTTGGGTGGTCTTAGGATCAAGTTAACAAAGCACTGTTAATAGTTAAAAACAAGTCCTTAGTAGTCAAGAAAGCATACATGTATAATTTATAAATCCACATGGATTGAGTTTCTCAGAAAAGTTTCACAGGACATCTCTGAAAATGTGGCATAGTGTTGCAATCCAAAGACCAAAGTCTACAGTGTACTTACGCAAATACTGTATGTCAAATAACCTGAGCATAGATTTGCAGTCACTCACTGGGTGTTTCACAAATACTCCATATCAGACTTAGCATGTGCACCTGTCAAAAATAGCAAAGCTACCCTGGGGAAAGTATGAAGGACACATTACATGGATATTTGTCCAGATGGTCAAAGACTGAAATGATCAAAACAGAGTGTTGGAGTGCAAACATAAGTGGACAGCATGAGCCATGCTGTTTAACAGACATGATGTGGGCTACATGTGGACACTGGTGAGGTCAGTGTTGCATGATGACATAGGGTTGGGTTTAGAAATGGACAGGAGAAACATGAAAAATCAGCTGACACAGGGAAAAGGTTAAGTAGTGAATACACAAATGCTATTTTCCTTTCCTTGATAGGTGGACCAAGGAGGAGATCTGAAGGGCCATATCCACATGTCTTTCTCTTGAAGATCATTGAGGTGTTCAGACTATTCAGCCTCTGTTCCACACCAGAGTTAAGGGTAGCCTGCTTTGACGCCACTCCTTGGAGGGTTCTTTAAATCTAGTGGTGGTGGTATGTAGTTTTCTCATCTTATTGTCACCAGACCAATCCAGCAATAAGCTAGCCATGGCAAAAATAGATAAATAATGATTCGTGGAGTGGACATTAGGAGAAACATCCTCTAACAAAAGAGCAGACATGTGACATGTACCCTATAAAAAGAGAAAAAAACAATGAAGCTCCTAGTCAGTGGAGAGTAAATCAGACATGCCTGTCAACTTCGTGAGCAGGTGAGTGGTTTGATGTAATCAGCTACATGCCCGAGTCTCTTCTAGTCTTCTTAAATTTAGATGGTGGCAACACTAACACTCTTTGCCACCAAGACCCTGGGTATCTAAAATGAACCCTGCAAAACTGTTTTTTTTTCCTTTGCTTCTGAACTGGCAAATGAATACCGAGTCAGTCTATCTGCATGTGTACTTCTTTTCACAGTTTAATGGGTCAGTATGGGTAAATGAGTTATGATATAAAACTGCCTACCAGACCTCTCCAGTCTGTCTGCCATTGTACTGTAGATAAACTGTAGGCAGAAAACTAATGTTTAAGTTCATGTGTGTGTGTGTGTGTGTGTGTGTGTGTGTGTGTGTGTGTGTGTGTGTGTGTGTGTGTGTGTGTGTGTGTGTGTGTGTCTGTGTGTGTCTGTGTGTGTGTGTCTGTGTCTGTCTGTGTGTGTGTTTATAAAAATCAAGTAAGAGTTTCTTGACATGGTGTCTTTTTGGCACAAAATGCTTCAAGTTTTGGTCTAGTTTAGGTTATTACTGGAAGAAAGATCTTATCTTGTTTTTAATTATCATTTAATTCGACAGTCTCCAATGTATTTTCATTTTCATTTCATTGTCTTGGTCTGTGAAATGGATAGTAAGAGTGTGAGTACATAGACCTCTCACCAGAAATACCTTTTCCTATTACTGTACACAAAGAGTAAATTAGACACTTTTATGCCAGTTTCAAAGTCTTAGTACTAAACAGGTATTCCTATAATGCTGTGAGAGATGCAGAATAATGCTCCTGCCAGCAGTAAGGTTTTTCTTATATTAAGAAGAATAACTAAGCACCAGTGCCTCTTTTCAAAAGCACTAGTCTGGTTAAGTGATTTGCTCAGAGCTGCACAACATATGCATGGGGTGGTGGGAATCGAACTTTGGGCAACAGGATACAGCTGATCTGCAGCACACAGCCTTAACCAAAAATACAGACTGTGAAGGCTGTGAACAACTAACTAGTTCTAGGTTTGATTCATTCAATCTCCATTTGCATACTGTGAAACAGATTGTGAAGGTTGTGAACACTTAGTCCTGAGTTTGATTCCTTCAATGTCTATCTACATACCACACAGCTGTGAGAAGCCGGTAATAGAAATAGGCAGCGGTGTAGCCTGGCATTCAGCTAGTATGCCACACATTATGATTTTCAGTTTTATTTTATTTTTTGTTATTTTGAATGATCAAGCATTAAGGATACCTTTCATTAGCTTCATGTATATATTTTTAAGTGCGTGTGAATTATTCAGTGGAATTAGCAGTACTCAAAAGGTATGCTGTCCAAAAACATTGCTTGGGTGGTGCAACAGAACATTTGGGAGCAAACTTTGGGGTATCAGTTGATATACCATTCCACACATCCTGGCTACACTGCAAACTGCATTAGCAATGACACAAATAGTTTCTCTCCAATTTTATTCCACAAAGTTACAAGATATAGCGCTTTCATCTTACTAGAAGACATCAGAATAAGAACACTGTTTTTCACTGAATTTATACTAAACATTATACAGACATAAAACATCATTTACTGCTTACGTCATTACCTGTTCTTAAAAGTTATATCATGATGCAAAGTTTAAGAGCAGGAAATGATGCAACTTTTAAGTGCAGGAAATGATGTAATTTTCAAAAGCAGGAAATTATGTTTTATGTCTGTATAATGTTTAGTATAAATTCAGTGGAAAACAGTGTGTTCTTGTTTTGATGAAGTCTTCTAGTAAGACAAAAGTGCTAAATCTTGTAACTTTGTGGAATAAAACTGGTGAGAAACTACTATTTGTGTCATTGCTGGTGGAGTTTTTTCTGAATTTGGAGCCAGTCCCTGGTTTGTCTTGTTTATTAGTTTCACTTATCCTGGGAATGATCCTACTTGTGAGTACACTACAAACTGCACGAACATGTTCTTCAGTCATATATATTATTTTTTAATTAAAGGCTAAACCTACTGAATGCTGTATCATGCATGTAGTGAAACAGATGTAAAACACGTTGTAGTCCTGTTGATGTATTTCTAGATTACTTAAAAACTATTTTTCTTACTTTCAATCTAGTGGAATGTGGTTACTGAAATGAAAAGTAACTGCAGTCTCATTTTCTCAATTTCTTGTTTACTTTACATACAAATAAATCTAAGATGTGAAGATATGGAAGTACTTATATTGGCTTGATGACTGACCAAACTTTAGTTGAATTTCTAGTCATCCCTTTGACTTTGTATTTTTAATACATTCTAATATGTGAAAAATTATTTACACCAGAAAAAAATACTGTTCCTCCTGTTTCATACAGTTCAACAGTGCACGCGCATGCATTGCTGTTCCTGGTCTGATAAGACAAAGCAGGTGGCAAACTAGTTTCTACCTGCAAATGGAGTTTCACATAGTGTGGGCCAGTTTCAGAAAGCTTTGCTGCACAGTGGAAAGCAAATTTGTGTGCTGAGCAGCAACGAGCAGAGTGTGTGCAATTCAGAAAAGCAAGCTGAACAAAACGGTCACACTAACCATCACAGTCAGGAATAGTAATAGTTTGTATTAGGCAATCAGAGCATTACACACCTAGCTAATAACTAGACTGTGACCAAAGGTGAGACTCAAACTCTGTACAGGTGAGGTAAACACCTTAACCATTATGCAACTCAAAGTATATGCAAATGGACATATAATGAACACATAATGACTTGGTAATGCACAACAATCTTAAAACGAGCATCTTTGATTATGCTAATGCAATTCATAAATGTGTAAATGCTGTGCATTGGAGATGCACCTGCCGTATATTTGAACCCGGCCGAATGTTCATGTTCTGATTGATGGAATCTTTAAACAATATTAGGGGGACACCACAGATTTAGTAAATGTGTGCTTGCAGGAGACTCTTATTACTACCATCCTCAATGGTGCACAATTGCCACTGGAGATGCAGTGTCATCCAACCTCGCTTAACGTTTCATGCACTCCACAATGTGAACATTTTAGACCGATAATGTATAGCTAGGGCACCTTTCAAGAAATTGTGGGCATATGTTGGCCTTATCTATAGCTCAGTAGGAGTCTTGGAATATCTATCCCAGTGGATACTAAGGTATGTGTGGATTTACATATATTAGCTACAAGGACCTTTCAACAACCTACTGTTCACATAGCAGGGGTATTTCAGGCATGAACCTCAAGAATGCTCCTGCAGTTTCTCAATGCCATGGTTCAGCATGTTGGAGAACATGTGTGGTTCCCACATACTCCAGGGGGGAGAGGGAGAGCCAACACCAACATCGTGCAAGATTTCTATGATATAGCCTGTTTCCCTGAGGTACTGAAGACTCTTGACTGTACCCAGATTGAAATAAAGGCCCCACCTGGTGAATCAGGAAAGAGGCACATGTACCACAAACATTATTACTCCATCAACTACCAGGTGATTTGTAATCTGCAGGGTATAATCTACAATGTGAGTGCAGGATACCCAGGCATTTAATCAGAACTTCCACATATGGCATACCTGTGAAGCAATGTTTATTTGAGGGGGGGTGTTCTACAGGGGTATCTTGTTGGTGATGCCGGATATATCCTGGAACCCTGCCTCTTGGCACTCATAAGCAATCCAGAAAATCCAACAGAGCATGTGTACAACCATGCCTTATGGCAAACAAGAAACATTAGATGTTAAGTTGTCAATCTCGCCTTCATTCTTGCTGGATGGGTTCGGAGCCGACCTCGGCTCCGACTCGGCCACTCTAAAAGCTCGAGAGTTGGTTCCACTGGCTCGAGGCTCCCCCTGTATCCCACAATGCTAGGCGTGTATTACCTCAGATCTCGTTTGCCGCTACAGCTATCGAGGTGTTGTTTTTCTACCGGCTCAGGTCAGTTTGTTAAATCAGTCTATCTGAACTAGTTTAAATCCCTTTTCTTAACCTAGTTTCTCATATTTCCCTACTTTAGTGGATTTTATCCCTTCTCTTCCATTATTCCCCTTTTTTTCCCTAAAGAACTTATATGTTCTTTCCTTAGGCCTTCGGGCCCTGCTATCCCTAGTGGAGTGTTTGTGTTTTGGTAGGGATATTTAATTAAACTAACTATCTAATTTTTATTAGTTTAATTTAATTTAACTTGTTCATAGTGTAATCGGTGTGGGTGTGTTCTGTGTGGTGGTTACACTTTCGGTTCCTTGATAATGTCCAAGGATTCAAAGGTCTCAGGCTTCAAGAAGTGTGACTCGTGCTGTCAGAAAATGTCTCTGACAGACGGTCACACTTCTTGTGTTTACTGCCTGGGACCTTTACACCTGCAGGACTCTTGTGCTGTATGCCATGGCTTCAGCCCCAGAGTCCTGCAGGAAAGAAAAAATAAACTTATTTTGAGAGGTTTACTTAAGCCTGAGGGTTCCCTTACTGTTACTTTGGGCAAACCCTCTAAGGCTTCTAGGTCCTCGGCTCCAGCTTCTGAGTCGAGGCCTAAGGCTTCGAAACCTCCGTCTGCATCGGCTCCAGCTGGAGCCGATGAGTCTCAGACTGCAGTTTCTGTGGTTTCCTCGGCTCCGGCTGGAGCCGAGGCTTTGGAAATTCCTGTGTCGGCTCCGACCAGACCATCGGAGCCGACATCTAGACAGAGGTCTAGGTCACCTTCTCTTGGCTCCGTTCATTCGGCTCCAGCGTCTCCCTTGCTGTCTGAACGGAGCCATAGATCTCACTCCTCTAGGTCATCGAGGCTTTCAGACCATGACCTTCAGAGGGTAGTGAGTTGACTTCTTAAGTCCGAGGCACTGGCCCAAATGCTTCAGAGCCCGACTCATCAGTCGATGCCTGACCCTGTTCCTCATTATGTTCCTCCTCCGACTCCCTTGACCTCGGAGCCGGGGTGTTTCGGAACCGAGACTGTGGTAGCGTCGGAGCCGATACAAATGTCTTCGGCTCCGTCGTCGGCTCCGATTTCTTCCTTGGAAGAATCTTGGCGCCGGACTTCCCTCGTCGGCTCCGAGGGGGTGAGTGGCATCAGACCCTTGTCCGACCCCGTTCTCCCTCTCGGTGCTTCGGCGCTGGTGAGTTCGGCTCCGACATCGGCCTCGGAGCCATCACTGTCGGTGCCGAGGGGGGTCCTCAGCTTTTCAGAGCGGGGGCCTCTGGCTCTGCCTGACAGGGGTGCGTTCGAGGTCATGCGGAGCGTGTTGGAACCTGGTTCAACTCCACAGTCGGCTCCGTCCACCCCTCCCTCTTCGGTGCCTCAGGTCATGTCTACTCACTCCCTCATCCCAGACCGTAGAGAGCCAGCTCCTCAGGAATCCCCTGTGGGGATCTCATCCTCTTCTGAGGCCTCTCCTGAATTGGCAGAAGAGCCTCCTAGGAAGAGAAAGTGTAAGAGGAAACACATAGACTCACCTGAGTCTGTCACCTCTGACACAGATTTAGAGGATTCCGAGGGTTCCCCCCATTCCCCTTCTGAAGATGTCTCCTTTGCAGACATTCTAGAAATCCTCAAACAGAGGGGAAATTGGCCAGCCCTTAACCCTTCGGAGGATGAATCTGTGTATCTTGAGGCGTTTGGCTCTCGCCCTTCCACCTCCTGAGTGTCCCCCCCCTTTGACCCCCTCATGCAGGTGGTAGCAAAAAAGGCATGGACGGCTCCTGATTCAGTGGACCCCACCCCCAGGAGACCCTCCAAATTTATCACGGCACCAACAGATAAACAATTTCTGACCAAGGGAGTTTCTGTGGATGCTATGGTGGTAGCTGCTGCCACTAAGAAGGAACTAGCTGATCCTTCGGTGCCTGTCCATCCACCTAACAAGGAATCTAGGTCTATGGACAGGTACGGGAAGCGGATGTTCTCGTCAGCGACCTTTGCAATGCGTTTGCTGAACTACCTATGCCATTTTACTCGTCTTCAAAGGGACTTGATCAAAGAAGCGAGTGACATGTTGAAGGATCCTACAGCTGTGGGTTTTCAGGACAAGATGAACACTCAGCTGGCTACCCTGAATTCTATAGCTAACTCCTCCATGCGCCTCCTTTCGTATGTGGCTGATGGAGCGAGCAGGGCCGCAGGGACAGGTGTGGCCTTACGCCGGCATGCCTGGATGCGGCTATGCAACTTTGCGGACCCCTTTAAAACGTCGTTCACTAATTCCCCGTTTGATGGATCATCTCTTTTTGGTCCTCAAGTGAAAGAAACCTTGACTAGGTGCGAGACAGATGGCAAGACTCTTTCTGCCGTCGGAGTCCATTTTTCTACTCCTTCTAGGCCTTACCCCAAAGGCCAGAAAGGTGGGAAAATGTGGTTCCGCAAACAATCTCAAGGGAATTTGCCTGACGCACAGAGTCGGTTCCCCTCCAGAGGCAGAGGAGGGAACAATAATGGTAGACGTCGCCCCAGAGGCAGAGGGGGTCTGCAGAACCAGGGCAATCGAGAAACCTTTTCCGACAAGCCCTTTCAGCATCCCTGAGGTGTTGCCCGACTGTCCACCTTCGGAGGCAGTCGGGGGAAGATTGTCACTGTACCCAGAAGCCTGGCTATCCCTAACTCAAGACAAGTGGGTACAGTCCATCATTTCCGAAGGCTATTCCATTCCCTTCGTTCGCATTCCAAACCAATCAAAAAAATCCCTTCCAGATGTTCCACCCGCTCAAAGGGATATCGCAGCTTTGGAAATTTCAAAGCTGCTTACAAAAAGAGCAATTCAGCCAGTTCCAGCAGACCAGCAAGGATCCGGAATCTACTCCAGGTTCTTTTTAGTTCCAAAGAAAACAGGGGACTGGAGACCAATTTTGGATCTCAGTATCTTGAACAAGTCGGTCAAGAAAACAAGATTTCGGATGGTCACGCTACAGTCCATCCTTCCCCTATTGGGAAAGGAAAACTGGATGTGCTCTATAGACCTTCAGGATGTGTACTATCACATAAAAATGAACAGACGCTCCAGAAGATTCCTCCGCTTCAGGCTGGGAACCAGTCATTTTCAATTCAGGGCCCTGCCCTTTGGTCTCACCACTGCCCCCCCGGGTGTTTACCAAATGCATGGCAGTGGTAGCTTCTCACCTGAGACGTCAAGGATTCCAGGTGTTTCCATATTTGGACGACTGGCTCCTCACAGCTCCCACCAAGCATCTTCTTCTTCTGGCCAGGGACTACACCTTTCGCATTTGTCAAAACTTAGGCATTTCAATAAATTGCGAAAAGTCTGTTTTGTCGCCTTGTCATACTATTACCTTCATAGGCGCAAATCTAGACACAGTCAACATGTCTGCGAGACTAACAGATCAGAGAATAGCAGACATACACAAACTGGTCTCGCTCCTCTTCTGCAGCAACAGAGTCAAAGCCAGGTTAGTTCTGAAGGTATTGGGGATTATGGCGGCTGCCATTCCTCTGCTTCCATTAGCCAGATTCCACATGAGAATCCTTCAATGGATGCTCTTCACACAATGGTCATACCAGCAATTTCCGATGTCCCACACCATTATGATTACGCAAATATGCAAGAATCATCTTCGGTGGTGGATGTCTTCCCCTCAGCTCTTGTTGGGAAGACCCTTTGTTCCTTACCCTCCGGTTGCTACTCTGACAACGGACGCTTCCCTGATCGGGTGGGGGGGCATTATCAGGGCAGAACTGTCCAGGGCACATGGCAACCAGACAAATGCCACTTGCACATAAATGTTCTAGAGATGAGAGCAGTGCTTTTAGTGTTGCAAGCCCTTCAAGACTCTCTTCCCTTGGGAACGATAGCAATCCAGACGGACAATATGTCTGTAGTGTGGTATATCAACAAACAGGGCGGAACCAGGTCCTATCCCCTATGTCGAGAAGCACTCAGGCTGTGGCAATGGGCGATTTCTTCTCAGCGGTTTCTGATAGCAACGCACATCCCCGGGAAGTCCAATCAAATCGCGGACAAGTTGAGCAGAGCTATTCTCATGCCTCACGAGTGGTCTCTGAAAGACTCTGTTGTGAGAGAGATTTTTCTCAAGTGGGGTCAGCCTTGCTGCGACCTTTTTGCTACTCCCCAAAACAGCAAGTGCAGAGATTATTTCACCCTATTCCCGTTACCAGGCCAGCCCAGCAGAGACGCTCTAGTCCAAGTTTGGCCCCGGGGACTTCTGTATGCATTTCCTCCCTTCCCACTAATCTCTCAAGTGATACAGAAAGCTATCGCTCAGAAGGCCTCATTGATCCTCATTGCTCCTTACTGGCCTCGACAGGTTTGGTTCCCCTTTCTGCATCATTTTCTGTTGGAGCAACCTTGGCATCTGGACCTAGTTCCAGATCTTTTGATCCATCAGTCGGGTCAGTTACATCGCTCCCTCCCCTTTCTGAACCTCACTGCTTGGTTCCTCCAGTTCCAACCTTAGCCAGGCTTCCTCAAATATCTCACTCTGTTCGAGATATTTTGATAGCTTCCCATAAATCTTCCACTCGGAAGATTTACCTGAGTAAGTGGAAATGTTTCGCCTATTGGGCTCAAGGAAGGGACTTAGATCCTTTCACTGCTCCCATCCATATGGTTCTTGATTTTCTAGCTGAACTCTTTCATGCAGGTTCATCTCCTTCTACTCTTAAAGTTCAATTGGCAGCTATAAATAACTTTCATGTGGGCATTTCAGAGTCTGCCATAATGTCCCACAAGCTTTGCTAAGCCTTTTTGAAGGGAGTTTTTCTACTCAGACCTCCGATAAGAAATCCTCCTCCTCCTTGGGACCTTAATTTAGTTCTCAGTTCTTTGATTCTCCCCCCTTTCGAACCTGCAGCTTCCTGTTCTTTGAAATTGTTATCATGGAAGACTCTCTTTCTGGTAGCTGTTACTTCAGCTAGAAGAGTTTCAGAACTTCAGGCACTCAGCTGTCGACCACCATATCTGTTATTCCACAAAGACAGGGTATCCTTACGAACCAACCCATCCTTTTTACCTAAGGTAGCCTCTGCTTCTAACCTAAATCAAAGCATTGACCTTCCTGTGTTCTTTCCAGAATACTCTAATAGGTCTGAACAAAAATTGCATTGGCTAGATGTTCATCGTCAGTTAAGGTACTATTTGGATAGAACCAAACAATTCAGAAAATCTGACCAGCTGTTTGTCTCTTATGCAGAAGGCTTTCCAAGGTATCACTATCTAGATGGCTAACATCTCTAATTTCCATTGTCTATGAAATAAGACACCAAAAGCTGCCTAACAAACCTAAAGCCCATTCCACCAGAGCTTTGGCTACTTCTATAGCCTTCCAAGACAGACTGCCTATTGACACCATTTGTGCAGCGGCTACTTGGGCTACTCCTCACACTTTCATTTCTCATTACAAGTTGGATTTAGCTTCTAGACATAGAGCTAAATTGGTTCCACTGTTCTCAAGAGTCTTTTCCGATAGGCCACCCGGGACAAGGTGCTAGGGACGCGGTCCCATCCAGCAAGAATGAAGGCGAGATTGACAACTTAACATATAGAAGTTATGTTCTTACCATAACGATCCATGTTAGTTGTCTTCTTCTCGCCTTCTTTCTTGCGTCCCACCCTCCTTCCCCCTAGCCTGGACAGACCTAGAGGAGTTTGTTTGTGACCTCTCTTTCTACCACCTCTATTGTACTTAGGTATATGTTTTTGTACATATATTCCTTCTTCAGGTTTTCAGGTCACCTTCTTCCATTCCCTTTGTAGAGGTGGATTCTTTCCCTTTCCAGTAGTTCTGGAGTTATTTTGGCTGGGCACAGCTTACAAACGAGATCTGAGGTAATACACGCCTAGCATTGTGGGATATAGGGGGAGCCTCGAGCCGGTGGAACCAACTCTCGAGCTTTTAGAGTGTCCGAGTCGGAGCCGAGGTCGGCTCCGAACCCATCCAGCAAGAAAGAAGGCGAGAAGAAGACAACTAACATGGAACGTTATGGTAAGAACATAACTTCTATTTAGCATGTATTCGGGCTACCAGGGGCACTGTTTCACTCATTGGATTCATTCAGTGGTGTTGTGAAATATGACACTCACACATGCACAGTTTTTTACTTATTTATTGTCTTTATTTACCAGGAAACTCTTACTGAGCTGCAATTAGTCCTTTTTTAGTGGAGAACCAAGGAGAAAAGCTCCAAAAGTTATGCAATAACATAAAGTTGAATAGAAAATAAGAATTTGCAGGTAGTTGTAAAGGAGGTTTATACTTAGTACAGAATATTCATAGTTATACAATGTTAAAAAGCAGTAAAGCAGTATACATTCACTCCATACATCTCTTACATTTACATGACTCAGAGGTATGTAGTCGCATCTTGATGTGGTTACAAAAGTTGAGTTAGCGGGGGTTGGGCACTAATTATTTACGCATTTCTTGCAGTTTTCTGGTTTAAAATACGACATGATTATCAGGTATATTTTTGACAGTGTCATGATTTAGGAAGCTTGCTGTGGTTATAGAAGTTTTGTTGGAGGGGGCATTCAGTGTAGCTCATGGCTAAATGTAAGATAGTAGAAAAGATAGAATTGTTATAGGGGACTGAGGTATACAGCAGTCGCAGTGAGGTTAGTTTTTATTTAGTTAGGGTCAATGGTTTGAAGACTTGAAATGCTAGAAGATGAAATTATTGGGGCGTTAAGTAAACATCAATAAGAAGAAAATCAGGAAAGTGAGAGAGAAGAAAAGGATGAATGCAGTGGTAGAAAGCTTTATGTGAATTCGAAGTCATTTCGGTAATTAGATTTTTGTAGTTTTTTTAGTAGTGGTGGTGTGCTGATCTACAGTAGCAGAGATTCTGCATAGTTTCTACCCTGGAGTGATAAAGGAGCATAGCCAGACATGAGGAAGGTGATGTTTCAGTTCAGTTTTAAAAGTGCTTCAACAATCAATTTTTCATAAGGTTGCAGGGATTTTTTTCTGTATTTTAAATATACAATTTGAGCGTAGTGCGTCACTTGACCTGTTACTGGGTTTTATTATGGTAAGCAGAGATTTGTCAGCACATTCCAGGGCTCTACCAGGGATGTAGAGATGTATTACATTTCTTAGACTTGGACATATATCACGCTTGTGAAGTAGTTTGTGGATTATTAACAGCTGAGAGTGAATGAGTGTATATGGGAGTTATAGCCAATCTAGTTTCTTTAGTGCCAGGCAATGAATAACATTAACTTTATATATTTGTTTTTAGGGTTAAGGAGAAGTTGGGAGTTTTCTAGCCAGCATGCAGTTGTGGACAAAGATACCTTAGTTAATTTCTGGAGGGATTTTAGTTTTTTTTTTTTTTTTGCTGTGCAGATAACAATAGAATCATCTGCATATTGTACAATTTTGACATTTAGGGAGGATGACTGCAGGTGATTGATGAACAGATTGAATAATGAAGGTTCTAGAATGGAGTCTTGGGGAACTCTTACATTAATGTACAGAAATGAAGAGAATTTGTTCTGCCATTTGGCAACTTGTCCCCTTGTACTTAAATAACTGCTGAACCAGTGAAGTGGGGGTTCATTTAGTCTGAAGACTTCAGAGTGTCAGGAGGAGCTTTTTGTGACAGACTGTATCAAAACACATTTGATGTACTGATACCATCATTTCTGACTTAGTTGATGATGTCTATGAAATTCAGTAGTTGTGGTGGTGTCATGGTGTGGTCTGAATCTTTGTTGAGTACAAGAGAGTGGTTAGAAGACTGCATTGGGCCTTTAACTAGATAGGTCAGTGGATAGGCTGCTTTATGTAGGAACAGTGGTGGCTGGTGACTTCAAATCACAGGGCAGCTGCAGGAGCTATCTGAATGAGTGTGGCCAATGGGAAGGGGTGTGGCCAACTAGAAAGGGGTGGAGCTATGTTCAAAACCACAAAAACTGGGACTTTAATTAAATAGTCTGTCCTGGGTGCCAAACCATCATTATGAGAGTCCAATCAAGAAAAAATGAAGTGGAGAAGAAAAAAATCTAGATGGAAATAAAATGGTTGTGAGACATGAAAAAATAAATTACTTTTTAAATACATTACTGGAATGCCAGTCAAAATCAAGTATATAAAAAAACAAGCAGCACTCAGCTCAAACCACTTCTTCTTGCACTGCAGTTCTAATTATAATTTATATTCAGTTTTATAAAAGTACCAAGTAACATGCTAAAAGTAGCAGTCTCTGTGATATCCCCACTTGTAAAAATGGTTCTTATCCAAAAAAGGCCTGCTGCCTGACGATAATCTACTTGCTTCATGGGGAAAACATGATCAAAGAAAAAAATGAACAGCAAACAAGAAACAAGCTCAAGATCAATTGCTTAATGGATTACTTCACAGGTTATGGACCACACATGATAGATTTGCATTCTGTTTAGTTTACAGGTAAAGCCTGCAAAGATGATTGCATGTGTCCAAAAATGTAATGAGCTTCTGAAAATACTGTAATCCTGTCCTTTATTACAAATACTGTCATATGTATTTCAATACCTAAGCCTAAAAACCAGGGACACATTTTAAATATTGATTCTATAATCTTGGAAAGTTACTAGAATAAAATGCTGTGTTACCACCATGCATTTCACTGCAAAGTCTTGAACCCAGGACCCTGTGCACTACAGTCAGAGCAACATACCACTATGCTAAAACAGCAGTTTCTTGAAAGACAAGAAGACTGAAACTTAAATGGCTATCATTTAGTGAATTCAGTTCTCACCCTAGCTCTCAACCTCTTAGCACAAAAAAAACACACAAAAAAAAAAACACAAAACACCTGGACAAAGCCAATATAGGGGAATACAGCCCCCAAACATATTTAGTGAATTCAGTTCTCACCATAGCTCTCAACCTCTTAGCACCAAAAACTTGGACAAAGCCAATCATGGGGAAATACAGACCCAAAAATAGGGACAGATTTCAAATATTGATATTATAAACTTAGAAAATTGCTAGAATAAAAGGTTTTGTGTTACCATGTATTTTCTGAAGAATATGAAGTCTGAAATTCAAATGCCTGTCATTATTTAGTGAATTCAATCCTTCACTGATTACAAAAATCCAGAAAACCACAGATTTTATGAGGAACAGAACAGAACAAAAATATATGAGGCAAAAATCTGGACAGTTTTCACAAGTGATGGTGGGTAGGGAATTCATTCTCTTGCTACCTGTACCCAAGGTACAGGGTTTGAGCCTGAGTAACTCTAGCCACCAGGTATATTTAAGTGGGGCATTACACACACACACACACACACACACACACACACACACACACACACACACACACACACACACACACACACACTACCTTTATATTCCCTTGCAACACACACAAAGTACCTGTATATTCCCCAATAAATAACGAGACAAACCTTCCCTTATAATAATTCCAAATTCCCTTCCCTTGCAGCCAGAGCCAATCAGTAGCTATCTGACTGCAGACATTGCAGTCTGACTTCCCTTGTATTCATGTACGTGACTGCAGACATTGCAGTCTGATTTCCCTTGTATTCATGTACGTGACTGCAGACATTGCAGTTCAATCGACTTCCAGTCTACGTGGTTACAAACCATATAGATTTCTGGGCATCTGAACACTGATGCCTTCTCTTCATAATCTGGACTGATTAAACAGCAGTCCGAATTTACAGAAACCCATAACTCTACGAGCATGCATGCACAGTTCAAGTTCCTGGACTAGCAGCTAATTATTTTATTTTTAAACTTCTTTTTTCAATTTTACAGCTGGGGGGCTACAGTCCTGCAGTCTGATAGCACAAGCCACCCCTGGTAGGAGAATGATATAGGACTTTTCTGTAGTTAGGGAACACAATTTTCAGAGACTGAGGGGGTTATTAGAATAGCAATAGGGTCTGCTAGTTGTTTTATCTGTGATTTTGATATATTCTAGGAGTAGTTTGTCAGCAACTATTTTGGTGGGTTTTAGTTTTTGGAGATTTTTTCTGAATAACTGTGGTGTGGAGGCTGATGAGAAGGAGAAGATGTGATTCAGTTTTGGTGTTACAGTAGGGGGCTATAAGTTGTGGTTGGTTATGTTTGTAAACAGTGATATTATAGTTTGGATAAAGTGGGAGTTAAACTGGGATGCTATGTTACTATTTGGGTTGCAGATGGATGGTGAAGGCTAGGTTGATTTGCCTGGACTGAGTAAGTTATTTATTGGGGTTATTATGGTGGATATGTGGTTGATGGGTGTAATAGCTTTTTTTTATCAATTCTGATATTTTGCTTAGTGAAGCTTTTTAGCTGTCTGAGATTGTGTTGATTGGAATTTGATTTATTTTTTCCAATAATTCCTATATTTTGTCCATTTCCGTCATGAGTTGCTTGAGCCTACTAGGAAGCCAAAGGACTGGTTTTGCATTGATTCTCTTTGTGCTGATGGGGGATAGGTTGTTATATATATTCAGGAAAGTGTTACAACTCTGTACAGCATCATTTAGTGGTGAGGATTTTAATATATCCCAGTTGTATTTACCAAGGTATTTGGTAAAAGTGTCCATATTAAAAGTTGACATTGTTTTGACTCCTTTGAATTGCTGCTTTAAACTTGTTTGCGTCAGGAATCTAATTAAGTAGGTTAGTAAACGGCCACTTGGAAACATGCCAAAAACTGAGTATTTATTTGTTAGTGCTGTGATGATCCATTCAATGACTAATTCTCTTCCCATTTATTTGTTGTATCTTGTTGGGGTATTGACGAGTTGTGTGAAACCAGACAATTGTATGGTATTCATGGGAATGAGGGAGTTAATGGTGAGACAGTCATATTTACATCACCCAGGATAACTGTTTCCTGTTGAATATTGTTTGACGTCCTGCAGGGCATATCTCCTAGGATACGGATGTTATTTCCTGGAGGGATGAATATACCCACTAAGACAACTGATTTAATTAATTCACTCCAGTGGAGCTCAGGAAGTTTGCACTGTAACTTCCAGTGGGTGGAGCATAAGACTTTTGACAGAATCAAATTTTGTCCTCACATTTCAATAAAAATTAGACCTTGACTATTTAGTCAGCATGGGCATCGTATTTTGCTTCTTAGTTTCCTTTTGCTTCTACTGGCTGTTTTCACTGGCTCTTTTCCTTACATGAATATTAATAGTCAAGGTCTAATTTCTATTGGAAGACAAGCTTCCTGACTATGAATAGTCATGACTTGGTTCTTATTGGCAAAAAAGCTTCCTGATTAAAGATGTAGAGCAATCTCGGAGTTGGTATATTTAGTTGGGGGGGTGGGAGTTGAGGCCCCCCCACTTTTTTACAGTTTGGAAGTTTGTTAGTGTGGCATGGCCAAGTGAATTATTTCCCAATGAAGGAATTTGCTTACCTGGCCGTTCGAGATTATAAGTTTTTGACTTAGCTGTCAATGTTTAGGCTTTCGACATGTTAAGTGGTCGATTAGATAATATAGACCCAACCTATAGGATAAACCAAATAGTTGCAATTATCAGAAAGCAGACAAAATACCAACAAATGAACATAAAACTAAAAACTAAATATAATTCTGTTGGTATAATATGAAAAGAAGTGGCCACTATTTATTTTATTTATTTTATTTTATTTTACATTTGTTGACCAGGCTAGTCTAGCTGGATACATGTCCATTTTCAGTAGAGGCCGGGGGAGAAAAGCTCCAAAGGCATATGGAATAGAAAAAATACAAAAATGCAAAATACAAAATATAAAATATAAAACTATAGTATAAGATATACAAAGGGGTAACAGTAAAGATACATGCAAAAAACTAAATTAGAAAGTGGTAGGAGTTTAAGTAAGCAAAAATTAAAAAATGTTTATTTATCCCCCCCCCCCCACATAGTAGCAATAGAGAGCATTCATTAATAGTATTAAACTACAATACTTTGAATGAGCTTAGCAAGGGCAGTAAGGGATACTGTAAAAATGCAAGACAGTAAGTTTACATTGTTGTTGAGATGTAGGACGTTAGCCAGGGTTAGTGCAGGAACATAACCAGTGTATGTTGAGATATGATTTTAGTTTCTTTTTATATAGTGTAAGAGATGACAGAGAAGTGAGGTCAGTAGGAAGTGAATTCCATAACTTTCCAACAGTGTTAGAGAACAGGGTATCACCTGCTAAGTTATAAGATCTGCAGTTGTTAATCAGAAGTTTGTTGGATGACTGTAGGTTTTTAGGATTGTTGTAGGGGATGAAAAGGCTTGAGAGTATTGGTGTATTTGTGGGTTGAGAGAGGATCTTATGGGCTATAGCAAGCTGGAGTTATTGTAAATGGTGTAGAAACTCAAGCCAGCCAAGTTGTTTTAGGTTAAGGCAGTGATGAGTCCTGAAAGGGGAGGCAGTAGCAAATCGAGCAATATTATTATAGGATACTGCTAGTTTGCTGAGGTTACTTTTAGAAAGATTTGTATAAATGGGAGAGGCATAGAGTAGAATAGAGATAAGGTTAGTTCTTGCTAAAGCAGCCCTGGCTGTTGGTGTAAGAAAGGGTTTGACTCTATAGAGGGAACCTAGTTTTTTATTGACTGTTTTTATAGTGTTATTGACATGAGTATCAAAAGTGAGGTTATTGTCAATTGTTATACCTAGTAGTTTATTAGTTGGGTCGGGAGAAATAAGTGTACCGATGTTTGATGTGAGTGTGAAATGAAATGGGGGGGACGTACGGGTAGGTGAGAAGAGGAGCATTTTAGTTTTTTTGGGGGTTTAGAAGGAGGCAACGGTCAGTGAACCATTGTTCGACAGTATTAAATGCTTTCTGGGTAAGGGTGTGTAATTCAGTTGGAGAAGTAGCTGAACAGATAATAGTAGAATCATCTGCATATTGAATGCATGTAGTATGTGGAATTACTAACTGAAGATCATTTATATAAATGGAAAAAAGCAGAGGACCTAATATAGAACCCTGAGGGACACCGAGGGAGATGGGCAGGAGATTAGAAAGGTTATTGTGCCAAAGTACAGCCTGCTGTCTGTTTTCAAGGTAAGATTTGAACCAACGGATGGCTAAGGAATCAAGAGAAAGCGATTTCATTATATGTAAGAGGAGTTGGTGATTAACCATGTCTAAAGCTTTGGATAAATCAAGGAATACTGCAGAGGAAGGAATACTTTTGTTCCGGTTTTTATTAATACAATCAGTGAATGATAGCAGGGCAGTGGTAGTACTGTGGTATGGCCTGAAGCCATGCTGACAGTTAGCTAGTAAGTTATTTTGTAGAAGGTGTTGAAGAAGTTGCTTATGGATATACTTTTCCATGATTTTTGCCAGAGGAGATAGTAGAGCTATTGGACGGAAGTTGGAGAAGTCATAAGAGTTGCCACCTTTGTGTAATGGAATAATGTGGGAGATTTTCCAGATTGATGGGATATTACCTTCACTTATGGTTCTATTGATCAGAATAGATATTGGGTAGGCAATGGCTTTTGCACCTTTTTGAAGGTATTCTGCAGGGAGTTGGTCAGCTGAAGGGGTGTTGGGTTTAAGTTTTTGTGAGTAGGGAGGATATGGTGGAGGTGGAGACAGGTTGTAACTGAAATAAGGGGGAGCAGTTAAGGATGAAACAGTAATATTAGAGGTATCAGGAGATAGTTGGTTGGCAAGAGCTTGGATAGCATTGGTGAAGAAGGAATTAAAGGCATTGGCAGTGTGAATAGGATTATTAGGGTTAGAGCTTAGTGGATTAGGAGTGATAGATTGCTCTGGGTGAAGAAGTTTGTTAATGCTGTTCCAAAACTTTTGAAGTTTGTTTTGATATGTCTCCTGTACTTGAAGGTAAAAGTTTTTTTTGTCTAGAATGATGGCTTTTTTTGTACTGTTTCTAAGTTGCCTAAAGGTTTGGTGATCTAATGCATTCTTAGTGGAACGCCATTTTCTCCAAGATTTGTTTTTTAAAAGGATTTTTTGCCTAGTATCATTAGAGAGCTAGGGGGCTGGTTTGGATTTACATCTAACAGAACGTTCTGGAGCATGGCGGTTCAGGATGGTTAAGAATGTAGTGCTGAAATACGCTACTGCTTCGTCCAGTGGGAGAGATTTTAGTGGTGATCAGTTCATTTGAAAAAGCTCTGTCTGAAAGAGTTCAGGATTAAATTTCTTTTTGTTACGTACAGCTCTGACTGTATTAGGGTAGGTGAGGTTAGTTTTATGTCTAATAATATATCTGAGAGCGTGATCGGTTATGTCATGGGGAAGGATTCCTACTTTATAAGTTTGGTGATGATTGTTAGTAAGTTTCCAGTCCAGGGTACTTTCTTTATTGTTGGGTTTATTTATTCTGGTTGGGAAGTTGATAGATTGTGAGAATCCAAATAAGTTTATATGGTTGGTAGGGAGATCATTATGACAGGACTGCCAGTCTATGTTAAAATCTCCTAGGATTATGGTTTCTTGGGGTAGATTAGAAGAAGTCCAGTAAAGGATATTTTCAAGGGTGTTAATGTTATTACCAGGGGACAGGTAAAAACAAATGACATTTATTGCTTTACAAGTATTGATTTGAAGTTTGGAGATTAGTATTTCTGCTTTATTATTTTGAAGTGGAGAAAGGTCTATAGTGCTGACTTGTAGTTTGTGTTTATATAGGATTGCGACCCCTCCTCCCTTTCTAGTGGTGCGGTCTTTTCTAATGATGTTATACCTGGGTGGAGTTATTTCATTGTCTAGAACCGTGGATTTTAGCCAAGTTTCAGATAAGCATAAAAGATCGAATTGGTGGATATCTAAGAGGGCATGTAGATGAGGAATTTTGTTGTTAATGCTACGAATATTAAGGTGTGCTATGAGGAGAGAGGTAGCAGGCTTTGAAGGGGCTATGGAGCTAGAGATATTTGTTTTACATGGTGCTGAGATGGGGGTATGGTAAGGGCCAGGGTTAGGATGTATATCACCATCTAGTAGGAGATGAAGGTGTGTTATGCTTTTATTGAGAATATGTTTTCTAAAGTTGTCAGGTTGGAGTATGAAATGAGTATGGGTATATTTGATGGGAGCTAGTCTATGATAGTTAGGAAGAAGGTAGTTAGGTTTGTATATGATGTTGAGGAAGTTTAGTGATGTATATGGTGGAGGTGTAGAAGTGCATTTGGAGGGGAAGGGAGGGATGTAGTGTAGAGGGTGCTCATAGGAGGTTAGAAGATAGGCAGTAGTGAGGGAAGAAGAGATGAGTAGGAGCAAGAGAGGTATGTTGAATAGGTAAGGGGTGTGGAAAGTGGACATAGTGGGAATGATTAGCGGGAGGAGAAAGTTGGAGGTGAGGCTAATTGGTAGGTATAGGGTTGAATGTGGTAGAGTTCTGTAGAGAGGTTAAATAGGAGGTGGGATGTAGGTAACTGATTGATTAATGTGAATGGATGAAGTTTTGTGGAAGTGTGGTGTAGGAGGAGTAAAGGTAGGAGTGTTGGGGGCAGGTGAGAATTGGGGGCAGGGTAGGGGAGCGGAGTGAGCCCGCAGGGCAAACGGAGCGGGAAGAGAGCAAGGAGTAGTTTGCCAGGAGAGATAATCAGTGTAGTAAGGAGACTGCAGGTGAGTCTGAAGATAAGAGATTTGGCTGAGGGAATAGGAGACTTAGGAAGAAATGGAGATTAGGATGTGAGAAGAGTAGGCAGTGATGTGAGATGCCTTAGGACAGTGAAGATGGGGAAATCAATGAGACATGAGAAGCTGGGGAAAACATAGAAGGGGAGATAGAGAGGAAGAAGGGTATGATAAAGTTCAGAATGCCTATTGTACAGAGATAAGGTGGAGAAGGGTGCAGAAAACAGGGCAAGAAGCTATTCCTGAAGTGCTACCAGCAGGTAAGACACGTACATTACATTAAGTAAGACAGCACAGGGGATAACGACTAGAGTGGGGAAAACAAACAAAAAATGGGGGGAGAGAGGTATGGGAACCAGAGAAAAGTATGAGTTCGGGTTGCGGAAATAATGGAAGAGGGAGGTAGTTTGGGTGCTGGCTGACCTGACCGGGGGCTTGCCTAACCTTACAGTATGGTAAAGTTGTGTTTTGGATACAATTTTACAAGTAGTTTAAGCAACACATACTTTCACTGTCCTTAGCAGGGATGGTCTCATAGGGAGCTAGTAATTAAGTTCTTAGCTCAGGGTAAGTTCCTTGGATAGCAAGTAGGGCACTTTCAGTTGGTCAGGAGCAAGGACGCGTAGGAGCACACAGGTTTCACTGTCCTTAGCAGGGATGGTCTCACAGGGAGCTAGTAATTAAGTTCTTAGCTCAGGGTAAGTTCCTTGGATAGCAAGTAGGGCACTTTCAGTTGGTCAGGAGCAAGGACGCGTAGGAACACACAGGCTGGTACTTTCACTGTCCTTAGCAGGGATGGTCTCACAGGGAGCTAGTAATTAAGTTCTTAGCTCAGGGTAAGTTCCTTGGATAGCAAGTAGGGCACTTTCAGTTGGTCAGGAGCAAGGACGCGTAGGAACACACAGGTTTCAATGTCCTTAGCAGGGATGGTCTCACAGGGAGCTAGTAATTAAGTTCTTAGCTCAGGGTAAGTTCCTTGGATAGCAAGTAGGGCACTTTCAGTTGGTCAGGAGCAAGGACGCATAGGAACACACAGGTTTCACTGTCCTTAGCAGGGATGGTCTCACAGGGAGCTAGTAATTAAGTTCTTAGCTCAGGGTAAGTTCCTTGGATAGCAAGTAGGGCACTTTTAGTTGGTCAGGAGCAAGGACGTATAGGAACACACAGGTTTCACTGTCCTTAGCAGGGATGGTCTCACAGGGAGCTAGTAATTAAGTTCTTAGCTCAGGGTAAGTTCCTTGGATAGCAAGTAGGGCACTTTCAGTTGGTCAGGAGCAAGGACGCGTAGGAACACACAGGTTTCACTGTCCTTAGCAGGGATGGTCTCACAGGGAGCTAGTAATTAAGTTCTTAGCTCAGGGTAAGTTCCTTGGATAGCAAGTAGGGC
>NC_056750.1:112059134-112179134 GCF_019279795.1 Protopterus annectens | reverse complement strand
AGCCTAGCCCATAGTTTTGTGGCTTACGCCACCCCTTTAGTTTGGAGAAACTATGCCCATTATTTTGCTGTGCCTCTGTCGAGCAGTGACACTGAGGTAACCCCTGGGGTGTATCTGCGATCTCCCATCCATTGGTCAAGATTCCTCTTGAACAAGGCCAGCGAGGTGCTCTGCCTCACATAAACCGGGATTTTGTTCCACAGCATAGGGAGTCTTTGGGTGATGAATCTATCCCTCCAGCACGTCCTATTAATAACCGTGTCGAGGTTTAAGTGTCCGCCTTGTGGCTCTGAGGCATCTAGATTTTTTGAGATGAAGCATGTTCATCAAATCTGGGTTTGACATGGCCTTGTATGTCAGGCATAGGTCACCTCTGAGCAAGCGGTAAGCAACTGAATATAACTGGAGTTCTTTCAGTCGGGCAGCATAAGACAGATTTTGAGACCCTTTATCCTTTTGGTGAGGAACTTTTGTGGCCTCTCCAGCTGCTGCAAGTGTCGGGTCAGATACATTCCGAATGGGGCATTGTACTCGATCATTGGTCTGATGAGTGATGAGTATAGGGGACTATGACTTCCCTTGATCTAGATGTGAATCCCTTCATGATAAGGTGGGCAATGTAGAAGGTCTTCCTAACTACTTTAGCAATATGAGTGTCGAATGAAAGGCTACTGTCAACCTGGGTTCCCAGGTCCCTAATAACTTCTTCTGTGTTCAGGGGATTGCCACCTATATGGTAGCTAGGGGTAACCTTATTTTTCCCGAAGGGTATGACTATGCATTTCTTGGCATTTAACTTTAGGCCATGGCTCTGGCACCAGTTATCCGTTTCTGTGAGACCCTTCTGAAGGATATCTGTGTCGGATGTGTTTTCAACTACGTCGCCCAGTTTGCAGTCATCTGCAAACTTTGTCAGCCATAACCCTCCTGTGTTTGCTTGTACTTCAGAAAAGTAAATGCCAAACAAGAGTGGGCCCAGGACTGAGCCCTGTGGGACACCACTTGTGACAGGCTTTGAGTCTGACATGGCGCCAGCAACTCTGACCCTGTGGGTTCTGTCACTCAGCCAGTTTGCAACCCATCTTGTAATGTATGGGTTTACATTTAAGTTGATGAGTTTTTCAATGATACCCGAGTGAGGTATTGTATCAAAAGCCTTCGCCAGGTCTAGGTAGGCTGTATGGACTGCCTTTCCCTCATCAATGGCCTTGGTGACTGTTTCCAAAAAGTCAACCAAGTTTAGAAGGCATGATCTGCCTTTGACAAAGCCAAACTGGGTTGGATCCAAAGTCTGCAAGTTCCCTATGTCTTTATTTATGAGATCCATTATGATCCTCTCCATGGCTTTGCAGATAAGGCTTGTCAAGCTAATGGGACGGTAATTTCCAGGGTCGGTGGAGGCACCGCCTTTGTGGAGTGGGACCACAGTCGCTGTGCGCCACTCCCTAGGTACGTATCTGGAGGTGAGACTAAGATTAAACAGCTGTCCTAACTGTGGGTTTAATTCCTCGTTGAGTTCATGGAGCACACAGCCGGGGACACCATCAGGTCCCATGGATGCTGTGTTCTTTGCCTTGGAGAGAGCAGTTCTCACCTGGGCGTTAGAGATGTTTGGGGGGCTACAATCATTTGGTATAGATATCTCTCCTTTAGGGGGGGAGGGGAGAAGTTTGCACTGAACCTGTCAGCCAGTATGTTGGCAATGTCTGTAGGATCAGTAGTCTTCACATCATTTTGAACTAATTCTGAGCATATCTGGGAGTTTCCTCCTAGATTTCTGACATAGTTAAAGAATGCCTTATGGTTGTCTTTAGAGTCCTTAGCTATTTTTTTCTCAAAATTAGCTTTGGATGATTTTATGAGAGCTCTTAGCTTTTTACTTATAGTGATCAGCGGTGTCTTACCTTTTAAGGATTTTGCTCTATCTTGTAGTAGCTTTCTCCTTTTGTTGTAGAGTTTGTTTATGGCTGGGGTCCACCAGACTGGATGCTTGCCTTTGGTACAAAGAGTCTTTGTTTTGCTTGGGATTGCCTGATCCATGCAGCCCTGCAGGTGCTGGTAGAAGGCATTTGTAAGTGATTCAGCGGTTTGAGTAATGTTAACCGCCGGCTCAGGGGCCTTAAAGGAGACCACACTAGTCTTTAGAAGTGTGAAGTCGGCTTTCGAAGTTCTTTACTGTGGTCTTTTCATTTCGGTGGGGCGGGATGAGGACCTCCAGCGAGATTAGTTTGTGATCAGATCTCACCAGTGAGGGGTATACTTCCGCGTTGAACATTGTGCTCCCATGTTCGTGATGATGAGATCAAGTATGTTTTCTCCTCTTGTGGGGATGGTGACTAGTTGTTCCATGGCATTTGAGTTTATGAATTCCAGGAACTTTTGGGCTAGAGTGTTTGGGCTTGAGTAGTGTTCCCAGTCTATATTAGGGTAGTTGAAGTCACCTAGTATGATGGTGTTTGGAGATACATTTATCCCCTCCAGTGTTTTCAGGAAGGCCATATGAGGTTCCTGAGTTTGCGAGGGTGGCCTGTAACATGCTACAAATTGCAGAGCAGTCTTGCCTATGGTTAATTGCACCTGGATGGTTTCCGATGCATCGTGCGATGCCACCAATCTTGAGGTGTGGGTGTCCTTGATGAATATGGATACCCCTCCTCCTTTCTTGGTATTGTCCGGGTTTTGGGACCGGAACGCATGACATGAGGTAAAACCTGATAGTGCTGGGGTGCTCTCAGGAGCCTTGAACCATGTTTCTGTCACAGCACAGACATCGATGTTCTCCATACTGAGAAGGGCCTCGAGTGCGTGCATCTTGAGGTTGAGACTTCTGGCATTGAGCAGCATTACCCTTAGTTATTTTTCTTTGTTTTGTTCTAGGGTGGTAGGTTTAGAATTTGAGCCTTGCCTAAAAAAGGCACTATGGGGGTGGCAAGAGCCTTTGCCAAAATCCGGAATTCCAGGGGTGACAAGTGCAAGCCGCCCCTTGAAGCAGCGTGGCTTGTCCAGCATGTCATCCCAGGCAGACAGACATTGGATCCCCTTTGAATGACACCAGAGTTTAAGCCAATTGTTAAAGCTGATCATCTTATCTCTGTATTGTGGCATCATTCTTGGTGAAGGTAGGATACTGCTCAAGGTCAGGGTCATACCTGCTTGGGCTACATAATCAGAGAGCTCCTCTATGTCTCTTTTCATGTAGTCCAAGGAGGTACGTCCCAGGTCGTTAACACCAGCGTGGACAATGATTGAGTCGTACTTGTACCTGCTGTTGAGAGACCTGAGTGCATGCGTTATGTGGCGGATTCTAGCACCCGACAGGCAGCTTACTGTGACCTTCTCCTTACTCAGTCTGGTGAGCGGGACGCCAGTGTGTCTGACTATGGAGTCACCAATGACTAGTGTGTCTGGCATTGTGTTTGGCCTTAAGGGCTGTGACTGCTTGACACTCTGACTGTGTGGTCTATGTGTTGCAGGTGTTGTGTTCTGAGGTGGTAGTTGTTTGGGTGTCTGCTTTGGTGGCCTCTGCTGTTTTGGTAGATTTTTGATCAGAGCCTCCGAGTATGTCTTTGTGTGTTTATGTGTATGATTTGAGGTTGTGATGGTATTATGTGAGACTGGGTCTATAGTGTGTGTGGTTACCTTCTCCTCCTGTCTGGTCATGCCAGTCCTATGTTGAGAGAGCTCAGCCTCCAGTTTGGCCGTATAGTTGTATCTCTCGCATGTATTTGTGTTTTGTGGGAGGAGGAGAGGGTTGTCTGTGTACATGAGGCAATTGTAACATTGCCTCAATATTCCCAGGTTCACCAGCTGAGCAGGAGAGGACATTAGCAACTGATCCCTCGACATGCTAGAAGGAATAGACAGAAAAACTTAAGAAAAGGTTCTGGGGGATGTGGGTGACCGAGAAATGGGGTTTGCTTTTTTGGGGTACTTTCTATAACAAGAGTGCTGTATCGAGGTGATAAGTACTGTAGGAGCAAGTGCTTCACTATACAGATAGAGAAAAGTCTACTTAGGAGTCAAGTAGAGATAATTTATAGTTGCAGGATACACTAAATAGAACAGTAGTATACTTTGAGGAAGGTAGTTTTAAGGGAAAATTTGAAGAGTGGACTTTAGGTAGCCCTAATAGTTTAAATCTGATAGCAGGGGGCTGGAAAAAACAGGAAATGACCCAAAATGGCCGACGAATTACTAGTTGCTGCTTCTAACCACTCCTCTGAGGACAAACAAGCAGCTCAGTACTCCCATGTAAGCATGGGTGAGGCTTTTATTTTCACCATCATGCATACCCACCACTGGGGCCAAGTCTCACAACCTGCCAAATCAATGGGTACATCATTATAATCAATCAAAGTAGACTCAATTTGAGGTACCCACCAATTATTTACAAATTGCAAGGGCAATGTAACAAATGGACAGACCTGCTTTGTTTCTTTCTTACTAGCAAGATAGTAAAAAATCAGTATACAAGACTTATTTTTAAATGCAAAACCTATTGGCTTTAACCAATGATATAGTTGCAGTTCCCTTTGCCAATGGGCTGCTTTTTTAGCCCCCCCAAGTTTGAGTGAATTGCAAATATTGCTGATTGGAAGCCAATTGAGATAGGATACAAAAGGTCTCATTTATGTCTGCTGTGAGGTTATTTAAAATCTGTTTTGTATATGTAATTGTATGTTCAATCCACTTCCACAAGACAGTTTGAGTTAAAATACTGTCTTCATTTTTTTGTCCTAGTTCGGGATCATGATCTGCTAGTAGCTTAAAGGCCATATTTAGGTCAGTGCCCAAACAGCTCAATTTGCTATGTAGGGTATCTATATCTACACTGTTTAAGAATCCAGTCCCTGTTTCGACTGCACCTAGTGCAGTACCAAGAATACCTGTGACATCACGTTTACTTCTTTTATATTTGTAATATCTGTATTTGATATGCAAAGAATTAACCAGCCATAATTGTACAATTTTACAATGTGGATACCTGGCAGCAATATTAACTGCTGTCATGTTAACTACCATTTTAATATGTTGTATAACTCTAGCACTACTTACAGTTTTGCATCCTCTTGTATACCCTACCACATGTCCTAAACCATCAAATACAGTTGAACTACTGTCCGTGGCATATATTTTCAAACTCAGAGATAGGGTTTCCACAGTGTTATTTTTTCTTTGAAATTCAGCCATGCAGGAGGAATCTAATGGAGACTTGGCTAGTGGAAATCCCAACTCATTTAGCCTTTGGTATAAACCTCCAAAAGGGTTGGAAACACATTTTTAGGATGTCTATCACAGTTTAGTCTACATACAGTTGTAATGTTCTCCATCCGAGTGATGTTTCAAGTTAAGGCAGGTTTAGGTGTTACCACATATAGATCATCTCCCAATTTTTAATAAAAGTCACAGTCCACCGTTAAATTTGCAACATCTTCCTCTTCAAATAGAGGGATAGGATTAAGACAGTCATATGGCCCATCTAAGTGTTGTCGTCGGAAAAGGTTGGCGCCTTTCCAAACAGTGGCAATAATCTACGGAGAGGAAAGTACAACGGTTGTTTAGCAGAATCAAGTAATACTAAAACAGTATCACCAGGTCCATCACAAATTACTGTCCCATGTTCATTTGGCTGATTGGGTGTGGTCACTATAACTTTCGTTCCCAGCCATTTGCTTGGTTTAGTATCACAGTCTTGTAGCAAAATAACAGCATCTTGATGCATACAAATCTCTACTAAAGGTTGTCCTTTTTGAATCATTTGTGTCTTGTTATCTAAATTGATAGCTTTTACTATCACTTCTCGTTCTGGCTCCCATAATGTAAAAACCTCCCAACTTTTTTCTAATAGTCCTTTTTGCCCCCAGTGCCAATTTTCTGGGAGAAAGAGTTTTCAACCTGTCTCAACTAATACTACATTTTGTGCTGGCACTCTTTGTTCAGTCAATGCGCATAGCCAGAACCGAGTTTGATCAGTATTTGTCAAAAGAGGGTATATGGCATTCGGATTCAGCTTCTTTAGTTTTAAAATACAACAGTTGGACCAAATGTCATTTATATGCATTTGCAAAGGGGTTTCTTGATGCTTTTGAGGCTTATTATTTAGCTGGCTTACAGCTAATTTTAATACCTTTTCCCAGCCTCGTAACGTTTCATCACTTGTATTCTTTTGGATTTGTTTTTTAAGGAGCCCATTATACCTTTCAATTAAACCAGCAGCTTGAGGATGATATGGGATATGCAGCACCCATCGAACTCCATTTTCCTTTGCCCATTCTTGAACCTCTGCTCCGGTAAAGTGGCTGCCCTGGTCACTTTGGATTTCACTGGGAATCCCATATGTCACACATAATTTATTTAAGCCTTTTAATACTGCCTGTTGGTTTGCTTTTTTGCATGGGGAAACCATTAGTAATCCTGAATAAGTGTTCACCATCGTTAGGCAATATTGCTGATTTTGATTCAGTGGTAAAGGACCAATAAAGTCTATTTGCCAGATTTGTGCTGCACGACTGCCTCTGTGAATATGTCCACATGCTTTTGCTTGCAGTTGCTTTTGTTTATTTCTTTGGCAGATTTCACACTGCTTTATAACATCTGTAGTTATTTTCTTATTTAACTGCATACCATGCCTTTGTGCCCATTCTATTGTTGCATCTTTTTCCAAGTGCCCACTCCGATCGTGGGCCCATCTTGCCATACTAGCACTTTTGGCTTTCTCTTCAGCAACACATACCATGGCCATCTTATTTACCTGCTGGTTATGCCTCTTTTCATTGGTCACAAGTAATGCATAGGCATCTACATGTCCAACACTGATTTTGCATTGTTGAGCTTTTTCCCAAATCCGTTGCCAGTCTTCTGAGCCTCCCCATAGAGGTCTGCCATGGATCTTTCAATTTTGTTGTTGCCAGGCAGGTAACCAGGTTGTCAGTACCTTAAAAACTGCCCAGCTGTCAGTATAGATGTATGCTTTATCTCCAGGTGATAAACTATTGATGAACATAGCAACAGCTCATAATTCTGCCTGATTATTTGAACCGGCAGTCCCTTTGTCAAATAACACAGTTTTTGTTCGTGGGCAATAAGCCACCGCAGTCCAGGTCCTACCATTTGATCCAATTTTAGCAGAACCATTAGTAAACCATGCATGTTTTTGTTTTTCTGCATTTAAATTATCAAATGGTAATGCTTCAGTAATTGGGATTTTGGAAGCTCATGTCGCTGTTGTTCTATTGCATCAGCATCATCCAAAATTACCAGTTTAGCCAACTGTTGTTGTACTTGAGATACTTTAGGTACAATGTTGGCCCTTTTCTGTAAATACCGCTTCCATTTTTGTACAGTCAAAGATTGTGCTATTAAAGTTTTCATTAAATTATTATTTTGTAACCACCCCTGGATTGGGTAGTCTATCTTAACTGTCACTGTTTGTTGTTTAGTTGTTTCTTTCGCATGGATCAATGCTGTGTATACTGCCAGCACATGTTGTTTAAGGGGGCTATATCTTACTTGCGCTCCAGTCAGGGATTTGGACCAAAATCCCAATGGTCTCTTTTTTCCAGTGTCATCCTTTTGCTACAGCCCCTAAGACATAACATTATTGGCAACTGTTACTTTAAGGATAAAAGGTTGCTGTGGATCAACTGGGCCCAGCCCCACACTCTGCTGTAGGGCCCTTTTTGCTTCTTCGAAAGCCGTTTGCTGCTTGGGACCCCACTGAAAAGTCACATTTTTTCCTTGTTACATAGTGAATGGGCCGCAAAATCAGTCCAAGGTGAGGTGCAAATGCCCTCCAAAAGCCCATTGCTCCCAAGAAGGGGCTGTGCCTGCTGTTTCATTTTTGCGACTGCAATTTTCTGAATACTCTCTAGTGCTGCTGCAGGAATTTCCCTTTTCGCTCCATTCCAAATCATACCAAGGAATTTTACTGATGTCCCTTGTTGTGTTTTATTTTCATTTATAGCCCACCCTCTGTTCTGAAGGTGCTGAATTACAGATTTTAGTGCGATATCCACATCAGATTTTCCTCCAGTAATCATTATGTCATCAATGTAATGGAAAATAGTCACTTTGTCCAGCTGTAACTTGGCTAGGTCTCTAGCCACTAGTCCATGACACAGGGTAGGGCTGTGCGGATATCCCTGAGGTAACACTTGGAAGGTATACTGCCTCCCCTCCCAGGTAAAAGCAAATTGGGCTCTGCTTTCTTCTGCTATCGGAATGGAGAAGAAAGCATTTGCTAAGTCCAAAACTGCATGATATGGCCCAGCAGATGAAGACAATCTTTCCACGATCATAACAATGTCTGGAACAGCTGCCGCTAAGGGTGGGGCCACCTTGTTCAGACCTCGATAATCTACAGTCATTCGCCATGATCCATCAGGTTTCTTTACTGGCCATACCGGACTGTTGAATGGACTCACTGTTGGCTCAAGTATGCCAACCTGAAGCAGTTCTTGGCTCGTCTCAGTGATCTCAGCATGCCCACCTGGGATACGATATTGTTTGATGTTCACTGTTGTTTTAGGTGTGGGAATATAAAGAGGTTCCCACTTAGTATTGCTTCGAACTACAGCCTTAACTGCATTGTCTGAACAATGCCGCACTCCAAACCTAAATGGCCCTACAGTGGTTTCTAAGGTTTTACCCTTTAACACATCTATTCCTAAAATGTGTTCAGTTACTGGAGCTATTACTGCTTTAATGAAAATTGGAATACCATCCCCAAAAGCTATTTTAACCTTGGTTTTGGTACCTAGTGTTTTTGCCCCTCCATAATCATCAATTTCTACATATCGTCCACGAAATTTACGGGGGTTGCCTGCAAAAATGGTTATTTTTGATCCTGTGTCTACCAGAGCCATTACATGCTGTGGCCCTCCCCTCCAAAAAATGGTAAGAGGTATGTAAGGGCGTTGGTCCCCAGGTGTAATTGCTCTTACTGTACCCCTAGCTACTGGGGACCGGCCTACTAGTCAATTTGTCTCTGTTTTTTCGACCGGGGTTCTCCATTCCTTTTCTCCCCAATCTCTCTCATCATTAAATTCCCCCTTTTGCCACTGTGCTAGCTCCTCATCAGTAGGGATGTCAGGATATAGTTGATTCCATCCTACCTTCCCTTTAGTGGTACTTCTGGTTGGACTATTTTGTAGGGGTTTGCTTTTTGCCCGCAGAGCTTGATCCTTTCTCTTTTTGTTTTTGCTTCCATTTTTTATATAATTCCTCGGTAGCTATCCCATCTATTTTTGCAACTTCTACCCCCCACCTTAATAGATCTAGAAACATTTGCTTTCTTGTAACTTTTTCACCAGATTTATTTTTTGGGGGTTTTTTTTGCATTTGCTTTTCTAGCTCTTCTCTGCTCTTTTTCTTCCACTAATTTTGCCATTTGATTTAGAGTGGCTATTACATCCCATATCTGTTGACCTATACAACCTGCCAGGGCAGTCATTACCTGCCCTTTCCACCACTGTGGTGCATTTTTGATCAATTTACTTTTCATATTGCTGGTCATCATTTGTGCATCTGGTCCTTTCGGAAGCACTAATGCCTTATTCCTTAATTCCAATGAATAAATGGTAGCCACTATAGTAATTTTTCTTAACTGTTGTATTGTCTCTGCTATTGTTTTTCAAGGCTTATGTTCATCAGCTACTGCTGTAGCATCAGGCCAAGTAGCTCGGAAAGCTGAGGCTAACCACACCACCAGTGTATTCACCTGGGGATCACCATGATTTACATTATTTACTATTTGTTTTAACCGTGGGTGAAACACCAAGCATGCACATTGGTGCATTTTTTGACATTTAGAGGCACTGCTTCTCCCTCTGTATCCCAAATCTGAATAAACCACGCTAAAACAGTTTCCTCTGGCTTTTGCTTATAGGCTTGGATTACATTTAATAATTCAGCTTGGGTATAACACCGCACCTCAACCCATTGTTTTGGCGCCACCCACCCCCCCAGTATACTGTCCCTTTCTCTTAATAACTGGGTGTGCCTCCACTGATGGGGAATTTACTATTTCAAAATCACTATCACCCTCATCAGTTGAGGGGAGATCACCTTCCCACTTCTCAGGGTAAAACTCTGCCTTACACAGCAAAGTATGAACTCGAGGCCTTGAGGGCAGGTGACGTTTTCTTTCATTTCACTGTCTATGCTGCTGAATTATTCGAGTAGCTAAGGTCACTGAATTTGATTTTCAGTGTTTAGCTTCCTCTCCTGCTTTGATAAGTGCCATATCTGCCTTTTCTAAGGCATCTCTATCCATTCTGTGTGTATGAGCATGTTTTTAACATTGCTCTTTTAACTCTAAAACTTTTTCTTTTAGTTTTTCTACATCTCTGTCTAATTTCTGAATTGCCTCAAAGAACAGCCATCTGGCTGCTCCCACCCCCTCCTTCACCTTTCTCCCCTTATCATCCAATTTTAGTTGTGATAAAGCTTTAGCTAGACTATCGGGGTCTGCCTTAGGTCATTTTTGCAAAGGTTTTGGGGAAGGAGGGAGTGAAACTTGATTTAACACCTTAGCAAGAGGATCCCATTTCCCAAACAATGCTGGCATCATAGTACCAACGCCCAACTTATTTGGGGTGCCTGACACAGCATCCTTCTTACCTATGCCTATATGTTTTAAAGGAAAAAACATTGGTTGTTGTGACATTTCCACTGCAAACCTCAGACCCTGCTTGCTGCGCCAAATGAACTAGTCCGCTACTTTAAATTATGAGGTTAATACAGGATTAGAAATGACACAAGACACCAAGGCTCAAACTTAACAATTTATTAAACAAAAATTTACTAGATAAACAGAAAAAGACTAATAAATCATGTACTTACAAGCATATGCATAAACAAAATTATCTTTGCCACTGATAGGGAGACTTTAATCCTATTCAGTGCAGCTATCATAGGTTCATAGGTTCATAGGTTGGTACTAGGCTATCAGTCCTAGGGCCTATACAAGCCTAGCCATAACAATTCCCTGGCTATTTCTTCCCACATTATTTACTTTCCTGGACCCCTGTCTAGCAGGGCGACTGACGTGATCCCTGGGGTGAATTTCCTTTCTCCCATCCAATTGTCAAGGTTCCTCTTGAAGAGGTCCAAAGAGGCACTCTGCTTGACATGTATGGGCAATCTATTCCAGAGTTTGGGGAGTCTCTGGGTCAGGAACCTATCCCTCCAGCATGTTTTGTTTATTGTGATGACAAGGTTTAGATCCCTGGAGCGGGTAGCTCTGAGGGATTGGGATTTCTTTAAGTGTAGCATGCCCAACAGCTCTGGGTTTGACATGGCCTTGTATGTTAAGCAGAGATCGCCTCTGTTCTATCTGTTCAGTAAAGGCAAGGCTGACATTGGCAAAATGGCTCTAAGCTGAGTTCAGGCTGGTACTGTGATTAAATCCGGATGATGATGATTTCCATTTTAGCCTTTGAGCTTTTTATAGTCTTGAACAAACAACAGGGTCAATAGGTGCAACTAATGACATATTGATCACTAGCTTATCATGAGTTGATGGAATATTGTAGAAAATATGACATTACAAACTCATTATGAGTTGATGGAATATTTTAGAAAATTACAGATCATTTCCTAAGTTGTAAACAAGTCTCGTAATGTCTGGTTTTATGCCTTACTTCCCTTTTCTAAAGAACAGTTAGCTCACAAACTTGTGATATAGTTCCTCATTGGAATCCCCCATATTCTGGTAAACATTTTTTAAGCTGACAAACAACTTACAGGTTAACAAAAGTTTAGTTATACCAGTAATCAGTGAGCAAGGCCTGCTCTTAAGCATTTTGTATTGTTGCAATATTAGCAGCATATAGTGAGGTAGATAATTAAACATACACAGTGGTACGTGGCTCAAGGCATAACAAAAACTGGTAGACTGTGTGGATCCGTCACACATGTCCAACAGCTCTGGGTTTGACATGGCCTTGTATGTTAAGCACAGATCGCCTCTGCGTTGACGATATGCGACAGAGTATAGGTGGAGTTTTTTTAGACAGTCAGCATAGGGCATCTGCTTTAGGCCTGTGATTCTTTTAGTGAGGCATCTCTGCGGCCTTTCCAGTTATTGCAGATGTCTTGAGAGGTACATACCAAACAGGGCGTTGTATTCTATAATGGGTCTAATGAGGGATGAGTACAGTGGGACAATGACCTCCTTTTTTCTGGATGAAAAGCCCTTAGTGATGAGGTGTGCCACATAAAAGGACTTCCTGACTGTTGTGGCAATTTGGTTACCGAAGGTGAGACCACTGTCCACCTGTGTCCCTAAGTCTCTTATCACACTTTTGGTGTTTAGTGTACTGCCACCTATGTGGTAATTCACGGGTACATTTTTTTTTCAAAGGGGATAACTATACATTTCTTGGCATTGAACTTGAGCCCATGGCTCTGGCACCAAGCATCTGTTTCTGTAAGGCCCTTTTGGAGAATATCCACATCATTTGGGGATTCAATAATGGCGCCCAGTTTGCAGTCATCTGCAAACTTTGTTAGCTAGAGTCCCTTAGTGTTGGCCTGTACTTCAGAGAAGTAGATGCCAAACAAGAGCAGTCCCAGGACTGAACCCTGAGGTACTCTACTTGTTTGGAGCTGGATTTAGAGTTGGCTACTTTTCAGTGTGGGTTCTGTCAGTAAGCCAGTTGGCAACCCATCGAGTGACATAGGGATTAATGCCCAGCTTAGTAAGTTTATCTATGATTCCAGAGTGGGGGATGGTGTCAAAGGCCTTGGCGAAGTCAAGATAGGCTGTGTGGACCAACTTACCCTTGTCCACAGCTCTGAAGACTGATTTGAAGAAGTCAATCAGGTTCAGGAGACAAGATCGGCACTTCACAAACCCAAACTGCTTGGGGTCCAGTGTTTGAAGGTTACCAATGTCTTTGTTTATAAGTTCTATGATAATGCATTCCATGGCCTTGCAGATAAGGCTTGTCAGACTGATGGGGCGGTAGTTCCTGGGATCCAAGGTGTATCCCCCCTTGTGGAGTGGGATAACTGTAGCTGTGCGCCACTCAGTGGGCACGAGGCCTGAGGAGGCTATGATTAGGCATGACAATTAGGTGAGGTGCCAGTTCATTTTGTAGTTCATGTAGTACACAGCCTGGGATGTCATCTGGTCCCATGGATGCTGTATTGTTAGCTTTGGAGAGTGTGTTTTTTACCTGTGTGACCGTTATTACCAAAATTTGGCAATCTTTCGTTATTGAGATGGGCCCTTTAGGGGGTGAGAGGGGGGTGAAGTTTGCACTGAATTGATCTGCCAGGATATTGGCAATATCCTTGGGATCAGTATATTTAATGCCATTCTGTTGTAGCTCAGAGCAGATCTGAGCATTGCCATTTAGATTCTTGACATAGCTATAGAATGCCTTGTAGATGTCTTTGGAATCTTTGGCAATTTTATTTTCGTAACTAGCTTTGCAGGATTTTATGAGGAATCTCAGCTTCTTACTGTGGCTGGTAAGGGAGTTTTTTGCATCCTGGGATTTTCCTCTTTTCTGCAACAGTTTCTTCCTTTTGTTGTAAAGTTTGTTTATGGCAAAGGACCACCAAATTGGCTTCCATTTTTTGTAGGAGGGCATCTTGGTTCTATTGGGGATGGCATAATTCATGCATGAGTGGATGTGCTCGTACAGTGCCTTAGTGTAGGATTCAGCAGTCGAACTTTCAGTTCCCGTCTGCATGGGTGTCATGAAGTTTGTCACTTCTGACTTGAGTAGCATGAAATTGGCTTTGGAGAAGTTTTTTACGAGGTTTCCTTACTAGGGGGTGAGATGTGGATGTCAAGGGTGATTAGCTTATGGTCAGACCTGACCAACGAGAGGGTGACCATAGGTGTGGAGCATTGATTTCCCATGTTGGTAATGACCAGGTCTAGGATATTGGAGCCCCTGGTGGGACTAAGGATTAGTTGATCCTGGACATTGGAATTTATGAATTCCAAGAACCGTTGGGCAAAGGTGTTGGTACACAAGTCGTTTTCCCAGTTAATGGCAGGGTAGTTGAAATCACCCAGTATTAGGGTGTTTGGTTGTATCTTAATATTTTCTAGTATGTTTAGAAAGGTGTAGTGAGAATCTTGGAGCATGGTGGGGGATCTGTAGCAAGCTACAATTTGGATTGCAGTCTTACCGAGTATTAGTTGTACCTGGAGAATTTCAGATGCATTGTGTTGGGCAACTAGCCTGGTGTTGTGAATATCCTTGGTGAATATGGACACTCCTCCACCTTTAGTGTTTCGGTTCTGGTTTGGTGGCCGAAAAGTGTGGTAAGAGTTGTAGTCTGGTATTGCAGGGGTGCTCTCTGGAGCCTTGAACCAGGTCTCAGTTACTGCACAGATGTCAATGTTTTCCATTTTTAGGAGTGCCTCAAAAGAGTGCATTTTGAGGTTTAGACTTCTAGCATTCAGTAGCATTACCTTCAGATTTTGCATGCTTGTAACATGTTAAGATGGTGGTTTTCTCCTTTAAATTTTGCCTAAAAAAGGCACTACAGGGGTGGCAAGAGCCTTAGCCAGTAACCTGAATCCCAGGGGCGACAGGTGCAGACCATCTCTGGGAAAGCATCGTGGTCTGTCGATCATGTCATCCCAGGCAGGCAGATACTGGATCCCCTTTGAATGACACCAGAAGCTTAGCCAATTGTTGAAGTCAATCATTTTGTCCTTATACTGTGGTATCATTCTGGGCGAAGGCAGGATGCTACTCTCAGCTAGGGTCATACCTGCCTGGGCCACATGATTTGAGAGCTCTTCCATGTCTCTTTTCATGTAGTTCAGGGAGGTATGTCTCAAGTCATTCACTCCAACATGGACAATGACAGGGTCATATTTGTACTTGTTGTGGAGTGACTTGAGTGCATGCATTATGTGGCGGATCCTGGCAAATGACAGGCAGCTGACTGTAATTTTCTCCTTGTTCAGCCTGATGAGTGGGACATCAGTGTCCCTGACTATAGAGTAATCTATGACTAAAGTGTTGGGTACGTTGTCTTGCTTTAGGGGCTGTTGTTGGGTGGCACACTGGTGTTGTGAGCTATGTGACACTTTGTGTGTGATTGGTGTTTGTTTGAGTTTCACCTTCGGAGGTCCTTGTTGCTTGGGCAGGTTAATGTTAAGGGCCTCCACATATGTGGGTTTAGTGTTGCTATGTGTGGGTGTTGGTGGTGTGGGTTTAGAAGGGCTATGTGTTGCTTGAGGTGTAGTGTGGGTGTTAACCTTCTCCTCTTGACTGTCTAGCACAATCTTGGGTGGAGAGAGCTTTGCTTCCAGTTTGGCTATGTAAGTGCATCTCTTGCAGGTTGTAGTGTTGGGTGGTAGGAGGAGAGGGTTGTCTGTGTACATGAGGCAATTGCTGCATTGCCCCAGTATTTATTTTATTTATTTATTTTACATTTGTTGACCGGGCTAGTCCAACTGGACACATGTCCATTTTCAGTAGAGGCCCAGGGAGAAAAGCTCCAGTAAAAAAAAAACATACAAAAATATCAAATTCAAAATTAGAAAAATGGCATTAACATGGAATATTACATCATAAAGTTAACAAATTTACAAAAGAAAACCAGTAAAAAATGACTTAAAAAGTCAAACATGGAAAATAGTACTGAAGACTAACAGCATTAGTAATTAAGAAAAAGGTTAGTTTATAGAGAGTTGTATGAAGAGGTTTATAGTTAAGTATATTGTGGTTTTGAGTGTAACAGATAGTTAAAGGATAACAGTTAGTCAGGGTTGGTACAAGAACATAACCAGTGGTTAGTGAAGAAAAGTTTTAGGTTAGTTTTAAATAGTGGGAGAGAGATTTGGGTTGTAAGGTCATATGGTAATAGATTCCATAGTTTACCAACTGAGTTAGAGAATAGGGAGTCACCTGCTAAGTTTTTTGATAAGGTAGTGTGAATCAACATTTTGTTTGAGGAGTGTAGATTCTTCAGGTTAATATATGGCATTATGAGGGTGGAAAGAATTGGGGTGTTGTTGGGTTGGTATAGGGCTTTGTGGGCTATTGTAAGTTGGTTAAATTGTAGTTGGTGAGGGAGTTCAAGCCCGCCTAGTTGTTTTAGATTCTGACAGTGATGAGTCCTGTATAGAGAGTTTGTAGCAAATCTGGCAATATTGTTATAAGATTTAGCTAGTTTGTTGAGATTATTTTTAGAAAGATTGGTATATATGGGGGGAGCATATAATAGGGTAGAGATTAAGTGGGTTCTAGCTATTGTGGTCCTGGCTTCTGGTGTAAGGAAAGGTTTGATTCTATAGAGGGATCCAAGTTTTCTGTTAATAGATTTTATTGTAGTATTTATGTGTGTGTCAAAATTTAGGTGATTGTCAATTGTAATTCCTAGGAGTTTGGTGGTGGGGTCTGGAGAAATGAGGGCACCATTATTGGATGTGAGTGTGCAATGAAGAGGGGTAGACAAATGAGAGGATGTAAAGAGCAAAAGTTTGTTTTTTTTTGGTTAAGGAGAGGACAATGGTTAGAGAACCATTGTTCTATAGTGGTGAAAGCTTTTTGTGTGAGAGAATGAAGTTCGGTTTGGGATGTGCCAGAACAAATTATGGTAGAGTCATCTGCATAATGAATGCAGGTAGAGAGTGGAGTAGAAAGATGAAGGCTATTTATGAAAATGGAAAACAGTAGAGGACCTAATATGGAGACAATGTACCTAACACTTTAGTCATAGGTGACTCTATAGTCCGGCACACTGATGTCCCTCTCACCAAGTTGAATAAGGAGAAAATTACAGTCAGCTGCCTGTCGGGTGCCAGGATCTGCCACATAACACATCAAGTCACTCCACAACAAGTACAAATATGACTCTGTCATTGTCCATGTTGGAGTGAATGACTTGAGACGTACCTCCCTGGACTACATGAAAAGAGACATGGAAGAGCTCTCGGATCATGTGGCCCAGGCAGGTATGACCCTAGCCCTGAGTAGCATCCTGCCTTCGCCCAGAATGATACCACAATATAAGGATAAAATGACTGACTTCAACAATTGGCTAAGCTTATGGTGTCATTCAAAGGGGATCCAGTATCTGTCTGCCTGGGATGACATGATTGACAGACCACGATGCTTTGCCCGAGATGGTCTGCACCTGTCGCCCCTGGGATTCAGGTTACTGGCTAAGGCTCTTGCCACCCCTATAGTGCCTTTTTTAGGCAAACTTCAAAGGACAAAACCACCACCGTAACAGGTACAAGCATACAAAATCTGAAGGTAATGCTACTCAATGCTAGAAGTCTAAACCTCAAAATGCACTCTCTTGAGGCACTCCTAAAAATGGAGAACAACGATATCTGTGCAGTAACTGAGACTTGGTTCAAGGCTCCAGAGAGCACCCCTGCAATACCAGGCTACAACTCTTACCACACTTTTCGGCCACCAATCCAGGACCGAAACACTAAAGGTGGAGGAGTGTCAATGTTCACCAAGGATATTCACACCACCAGGCTAGTTGGCCAACACAATGTGTCTGAAATTCTCCAAGTGCAACTAACACTAGGTAAGACTGCAATCCAAATTGTAGCTTGCTACAGATCCCCCACCATACCCCAATATTCTCACTACACCTTTCTAAACATGCTGGAAAATATTAAGATAGAACCAAACACCCTAATACTGGGTGATTTTAACTACCCTGCCATTAACTGGGAAAACTACTCATGTCCCAACACCTTTGCGCAACGGTTCTTGGAATTCATAAATTCCAACGCCCTGGATCAACTAATCTATAGTCCCACCATGGGCTCCAATATCCTAGACCTGGTCATTACCAACATGGGAAATCAATGCTCCATACCTATGGTCACCCCCTCGTTAGTTAGGTCTGACCATAAGCTAATCACCCTTAACATCCACATCCCACCCCCACCCCCCAGTAAAGAAACCACCATAAAAAACTTCTCCAAAGCCAACTTCACGCTACTCAAGTCAGAAGTGACAAACTTCATGACACCCATGCAGACGGGAACTGAAAGTTCAACTGCTGAATCCTACACTAAGGCACTGTACAAGCACATCCACTCATGCATGAATCGTGCCATCCCAAATAGAACCAAAATGCTCTCATCCAAAAAAGGAAGCCAATCTGGTGGTCCCCTGCCATAAACAAACTTTACAACAAAAGGAAGAAACTTTTGCAGAAAAGAGGAAAATCCCAGGATGCAAAAACTCCTTACTAGCCTCAGTAAGAAACTGAGATGCCTCATAAAATCCTCCAAAGCTAGTTACAAAAATAAAATTGCCAAAGATTCCAAAGACAACCACAAAGCATTCTATAACTATGTCAAGAATCTAAATGGCAATGCTCAGATCTGCTCTGAGCTAAAACAGAATGGCATTAAATATACTGATCTGAAGGATATTGCCAATATCCTGGCAGATCGATTCAGTGCCACCTTCACCCCCCTCTCACCCCCTAAATGGCCCATCTCAATACCGGAAGATTGCCAAATTCCAGTAATAATGGCCACAGAGGTACAAAACGCACTCTCTAAAGCCAAGAATACAGCATCCATGGGACCAGATGACATCCCGGGCTGTGTACTACATGAACTACAATATGAACTGGCACCTCACCTAAGTGTCATGTTTAATCATTGCCTCACCTCAGGTTTCGTGCCCACTGAGTGGCGCAGAGCTACAGTTATCCCAATCCACAAGGGGGGATCCACCTTGGATCCCGGAAACTACCGTCCCATCAGTCTGACAAGCCTTATCTGCAAGGCCATGGAGCGTATTATCATGGAACTTATAAACAAAGACATTGGCAACCTTCAAACACTGGACCCCACCCAGTTTGGGTTTGTGAAGGGCTGATCTTGTCTCCTGAACCTGATTGACTTCTTTGAATTAGTCTCCAGAGCCATGGACAAGGGTAAGGTGGTCCACACAGCCTATCTAGACCTTGCCAAGGCCTTTGACACCATCCCCTACTCTGGAATCATAGATAAACTTACTAGGTTGGGCATTAATCCCTATGTCACCCAATGGGTTGCTAAATGGCTTACTGATAGAACCCACACTGTAAAGGTAGCTGACTCCAAATCCAGCTCCAGACAAGTGACAAGTGAAGTACCTCAGGGTTCAGTCCTGGGACTGCTCTTGTTTGGCATCTACTTCTCTGAAGTACAGGTCAACACTAAGGGACTCTGGCTAACAAAGTTTGCAGATGACTGCAAACTGGGAGCCATTATTGAATCCCCAAATTATGTGGATAATCTACAAAAGGGCCTTACAGAAACAGATGCTTGGTGCCAGAGCCATGGGCTCAAGCTCAATGCCAAGAAATGTATTGTTATCCCCTTTGGGAAAAAACATGTATCCATGAATTACCATATAGGTGGCAGTACACTAAACACAGAAAGTGTGATAAGAGACTTAGGGACACAGGTGGGCAGTGGTCTCACCTTCGATAACCACATCGCCACAACAGTCAGGAAATCCTTCTATGTGGCACACCTCATCACGAAGGGCTTTTCATCCAGAAAAAAGGAGGTCATTGTCCCACTGTGCTCATCCCTCGTTAGACCCATTATAGAATACAACGCCCCATTTGGTATGTACCTCTCAAGACATCTGCAACAACTGGAAAGGCCTCAGAAATACCTCACTAACAGAATCACAGGCCTAAAGCAGATGCCCTACGCTGACCGCCTTAAAAAACTCCAGCTATACTCTGTCGCATATCGTCTACTCAGAGGCGATCTCTGTTTAACATACAAGGCCATGTCAAACCCAGAGCTGTTGGACATGCTACACTTAAAGAAATCCCAATCCCTCAGAGCTACACTCTCCAGGGATCTAAACCTTGTCATCACAATAAACAAAACATGCTGGAGGGATAGGTTCCTGACCCAGAGACTCCCCAGACTCTGGAATAGATTGCCCATACATGTCAAGCAGAGTGCCTCTTTGGACCTTTTCAACAGGAACCTTGACGATTGGATGGGAGAAAGGAAATTCACCCCAGGGATCACGTCAGTCGCCCTGCTAGACAGGGGTCCAGGAAAGTAAATAATGTGGGAAGAAATAGCCAGGGAATTGTTATGGCTAGGCTTGTATAGGCCCTAGGGCTGATAGCCTAGTACCAGCCTATGAACCTATGAACCTATGAGCCCTGAGGGACATCTAGGGAGGTGGGAAGGAGGTCTGAAAGATGTTTTTTCCAGAGAACTGCTTGTTGTCTGTTTTCAAGGTAGGATGTGAACCAGTTCATAGCAGGACTATCGAGAGAGAGGGACTTCAGAAGGTGGAGGAGAAGTTGGTGATTAACCATGTCAAAGGCTTTTGATAGGTCAACTAAGAAAGCAGAGGAAAGAATATTTTTGTTGCGATTTTTGTTGATAAAGTTAGTAAAGGATAACAAGGCTGTGGTGGTACTACGGAATGGCCGGAAACCATATTGACAGTTAGCTAGGAGAACGTAATGGAGTAGGTGGTTTAGTAATTGTTTGTGGATACATTTCTCCATTATTGTAGCAAGTGGAGAGAGTAGAGCTATGGGACAAAAGTTGGAGAAATCAATGGAGTTTCCACCTCTGTGAAGAGGAATAATGTAAGAAATTTTCCAGAGAGAAGGGATAGTGCCTTCTTTTATGGTTCTATTGATCAATATGGAGATGGGATAGGCAATAGCTTTGGCTCATATTTGGAGGAATTCTGCTGGTAGTTTATCAGCTGAGGCGGTAGTAGGTTTTAATTTTTGGAGTAAGGAAGAGATACAGGATGTGGGTATAGGTTCAAGGTGGAAGGGGGGAGGAATGGAGTTAGGAGTGGGCAATTTAGAGGTGTCAGAGGTTTGATGGTTTGCTAGATTTAGTATATAAGTAGTAAAGAAAGAGTTGAAGGCATTTGCTGTTTGTGTTGGGCAGTCAGGGCTGGAGCCTAGTGGATTAGGTGTGCCTGTTTTGCCTGGGGATAGAAGTGTGTTAATAGTAGTCCAGAACGTTTGTGGTTGTTTAAAGGATGATTGTTGTAATTGGATATAAAAGTTCTTTTTATCTTGTAGGATAGCTTTTTTTGTTATGTTTCTTTGTTGTCTAAATGTTTGGTGATCGGTAGTATTCTTTGTGGTATGCCATTCTGCCCAAGATTTATTTCTACAATGGATTAGTTTCTTAGTATGATTTGAGAGCTATTGGGCTGGTTTAGTTTTCTTTTTTATGGAGTGAATTGAGGCATGATGGTCCAAGATTGCTAGGAAAGTGGTATTGAAGTAATTAACTGCTTCATTTATAGGGAGAGATTTAAGAGGTGACCAGTTGCATTGCTTAAGTTTGGTTTGAAACAGTTCGGGGTCAAAATGTTTTTTTGGTACGGGTTGTTCTGACTGAAATAGGGATAGTTAAACTTGTTTTATGTCTGATAATATATATTAGAGGATGGTCGCTTAGGTTGTCTGAGAGGGTTCCTGTTGTATATTTTTGTTGTGGGCTATTTCTTAGTATCCAATCCAGGATGTTTTCTTTATTATTAAGTTTATTTGTTCTGGTAGGAGAGTTTATAGCTTGTGAGAAACCATACAGGTTGATCAGGGTGGATGGATTAGTGTGGCTACATAATTTACAGTCTATGTTAAAGTCACCTAGGATTATGGTTTCCTGAGGGAAGTTTGAAGAAAGCCAGTTTAGTATGTCTTCTAGTATTCTAAGATTTTTACCTGGGGGAAGATAGGAGCAGATGATGTTAATTGATTTGTGTGAGTTAAGCTGCAGTCTAGAAATAATTATTTCTGCATTATTATCTGACGGTAGGTTAGGATTTATTTTGCTAATTTGTAGTCTTGCTTTGTAGAGAATTGCTACCCCTCCACCTTTTTTGTTTGTGCGGTCTTGTCGAAAGATACTATAACCTGGGGGGATAATTTCATTATCTTTTATTGTGGGTTTAAGCCATGTTTCTGTTAGACAGAGGATGTCGAACTGTTGAACATCTAGAAGGGCATGAACTTGTGGTATTTTGTTGCAAATACTACGTATGTTTAGATGGGCTATTGAGAGTGATTTAGAGGGTTTGGTTGAAGGTAAGGGGATTATCTTGTATTGGTTGCAGTTTGTGGTGGGTAAGGAAGGGTTTGGACCTGGGTTAGGGTGAATGTCTCCATCTATTAAGGAGTGGAGTAATATAAAGTTGTTGAATTGGAGAGGTTTACAATGGTAGTCAAATAATTTTCTATTGTTTAGAATTGAATATTTAATATGAATTTGTCGATGATATTTAGATAGAAAGTAACTGGGTTTGTAAATAACATTAAGAAAGCTTGTAGATAAAGCAGGTAAAGGTGTTAGAGTTTGTTTGGAAGGGATGGTAAGATTAGAGAGGAGGGGTTGTTCATAGGAGGTTAAGAGGTAGGTAGTAGTTAGAGTAGTTAGGAGTGAGAGTACTAGTAAAAATTGGCATTGGTAAGGCATAGTAGAGGAGTGTGTAGTAGGTGTTAAAGGGGTAGGACTTAAGAGTAGAGGTGGAATTTTTGGAAGATAGACAAGAGGTAGTGAGAGGAGTATTATTCCTGAGGGGAGTGGAGATAAAGTGTAAGGGGTGTGGGGGGTAAGAGATGGAGGTGGGTGTGGCCGGAAGTGGATTATATGATTGGATTATGGTAAAGGGGATGTGTTTATGGGGGTATAAGTTTAGGGACACTGGGGGTGGGTGGGAATTGGGGCAGGGTAGGGGAGCGGAGTGAGCCTGAAGGGCGAATGGAGCGGGAAGACACAAGAAAGTGGACTACTAAGGAAGACAATCTATAGAGTGGGAGAAACACCAGGTAAGTCAGTGAGTGAGAGAATGTATAAGTGAGATAATAGGCTAATAAGAGGAAGTATACTAAGTTAGGGTGCAGGAGTGTGGTAGAAGTAGTGGTTACCAAGGTCAGGGAGGGGAGGGTGGAAAAGAAACAGGTCAGTGAAAAAACCCAGTTTAAAAAGCAAAGTATGGAAGGGATAATGGAAGTAAGAAAAAAGTCTGTGAGATACAGATAGGCTAGTGGTAAGGCGCCACCTTGTGGCCAGTTATATAACTGCAGTGACTGGTTCCCAAACAAGGGGCAGGCTGCAGAAGAGAGGGAGAAAAGATACTATGAAAAAGAAAGAGGAAAAGTCGAGCTAAGAGATTAAGTGAGATAAAGCAGTAGTAAAGAAGTGGGGTTGGGGGTTATTGGCTGCTGGCTATCCTGGGTAGGAAGCTTACCTAACGTAGGAGAGTCTTTAAAGTTTATACAAAGATATACAGGAACAGGACATACTTTCACTGTCTTATGGAGTAGGTCTCTCAGGGAGCTGAAGGGTGAAATCTTAGTTGGTGAAATTTTCTGGTCTTCCAGGAGGGTAGTAGGCAGGTATTTAGGTGCTTGAATGTACCAGTTAACCAAGCTAGTAAAGGGTAGGAAGAGAGAGAAGGTAGTAAGGCTAACAATGTTAATAATGGAAAGCAAGTTCAAATATATCATATACACTTACAAGTATTTGCTAATAAACATCTGCAATATAATCATGTTTACAATTGTCTAGAGTATAAAAAGAAAAACTCAGATACATCAATGACTCTAACAACTGTTCATATTACATGCTGATGGCTAGGATATGAAAGTAGAAACAATAGCTTTCCATACTATAATTATTAAGTGAGGCTATCAGTATACACTCACAAAAAAGCCTTGTTAAACTCTAAAGTACTTAATTAAGCCCTTATATATTGGATCCTATATAAAGGATATTTGGGTTTGAAAATCGGGTTGTCGCTTGTATATGGCTAACCGTTTAAAGATAGACCCATGTTCTATGTTAAAGAGAGATTAACCCAGGCAGCGGTGATTCAGTGTGGATGAAAGCAATACCACCAATTGAAAGCTATGAAAGTATGCCCATATTCACCAGGTGGACAGGAGAAGTCACCAGAATCTGACCCTTGGACATGACTGGTTTGATGCTTTTTTTTTGTAAAGTACAAGAGCTGTTTTTCCCTTACTTTAGCAAGGTACTTTGCAATTATAGGCTGTTTAGTGCCTACGATTAATTTCTCCTTATTAACAAGGAGTGTTGAGTGTTTGTATCAGTGTAAGACTTCCTAGTGCTTTCCAGCAGGTTTTAAAGCAAGTGCTAGTCACAGGGATGCTTAAAGGTAAGATGAAAAAAAAGGTTTATCCTAAACACTGCAGTGTGCACTAGAGGAGTTAGATGTGAAAGTAGGTAACTTAAGTTTTACCTGTCTAAAAAGTTAAGTTTTAGTGGAGAGTCACTATTTTTAAAACAGCAAGATAGATTGAAAGGGGGTGGTCACTTTTGTATTCTGGTAGTATGGAAACAGGATGGCCAGTAAATTTAAATAGCTGAAGGGGAGTGATTTCACAAAATGATAATTTTGTGCTTACTCACACAAGCCAGTAAAAACAGAGAGGAAATGAGATATATAGTCAAATTAGCATAAGGGGAAGGCAAATAGAAAGACAGTGGTGTTTAAGAACTCTACAATAACCCATTGGGTAGGAGGGGGAAAATTTCTGCCTTACTCACAAGAGACAGAGCTGTGGTCTCTTTTCAAGTTTTTATATGCAGTTAAAAGCAGAATACAAGTAAAACATGAGGTAAATAAAACAAATCACAGTATTCAAAGCAGAAAAAGGTAATAAAGTAATACAACAAATAAAAAGCAAACTAACCTTTCCCCTCACAGCAAAGTGTAGCAGTGTCTGGGTGAGCCTTTCTAGTAAAGCTCTGAAATGTTTTATTTTACCTCTTAAATAGAATGTTTAGTTCCTAGCTCCACCTCCTCAGTTCACAGATGATTAACCTTAACTGACCTGTTCTGTTGACCTGTACTAATTTCTGCCTGACTCACAAGAGACAGATCTGTGGTCTCTTTTCAAGTTTTAATATGTAGTTAAAAGAAGAATACAAGTAAAACACAAGGTAAATAAAACAAATCACAGCATTCAGAAACATAAAAAGGCAATAAAGTAATACAACAAATAAAAAGCAAACTAACCGTTCCCCTCACAGCAAAGTGTAGCAGAGTCTGGGTGAGTCTTTCTAGTAAAGCTCTGAAATGTTTTATTTTACCCCTTAAATAGAAAGTTTAGTTCCTAGCCCCACCCCCTCAGTTCACAAATGAGTAATCTTAACTGACCTGTTCTACTGACCTGTACTAATTTTTAACTGACTCACAAGAGATAGAGCTGTGGTCTCTTTTCAATTTTTAATATGCAGTTAAAAGCAGAATACAGTTAGTTGATGATATATATATATTTGTTTAGAAAGACTGATTGATTTCTAATTCCCAGGGGCAGTAGAAGGATCACCTTTATGCAAGAGTGCCACAGTGCCTGTTGTCTACATCTTGAGGATGTAACCAGTGAAGATACTAAAGCTGAAGTGCTGATGGTGGGATTGCTGTATGGGGCCTACCACCTCTCAGCAGACATCCATGGATGTCAGAACCTACTGAACTGGTATTTTTAATTTTGGAGAGAGCCAAAAAGACTTGGTCCAAGGGGATTTGGGAATGAGAGCTATGGAAGTGAATAGGGATAAATACATGGAAGAGTGGGGGTAAAGCTGAAAGAGAATTTTCTGCAAGAATATTAGTAATGGTCTCAGGGTCATAGAAGGAGGTACCATTATTGATAAGTTTAGCACAGAATTGTAGATTACTTGTAAGCTTCATAATATAGCAGAAGAAGGCCTTACAACTGTCTTTTTGATTAGTTGCAACCCTAATTGCAACTTTTGTCTGTTTACTTATTGCACCACTAACAGTGTCAGTGGAGCAACAGGTAGCACACTCAACTTTGCTTCAGAAGGTTGAAGGTTGTGAGTTCCATTCCCATACCAGATTGATCAGTTACTGACACTGCAGTACAGCATAAGGGGGGAGGGGTACTGTACTCCTGAGTGTGTCATCCTTCTGATGAGGCATTAAACCAAGGTCCCAGCTGCTTGAATTGGTGGTAGCTCAGGTGGGTATAAAAGATCCTGTGTCAAAAAGAGGAAGGGTCTTTTATATACATACTATTTACATTACGTATTATTTACATTTTTAAATAGTTCTTTACATATTTACAAATTTACAAAATTACTCAATTATTTACATATTTTCTTCTTTATGCATATTGTTTTACCATCTTCATACATTTTTTAACTAGACCCCACTCTTTTTATCATGACCACCATCATTTAATGAAGCTGCAAATACCAATCTGATTTTTCTTAATATTACTGATATATCCTTTTTCCATTAAACATAATCTCATTTAACATCTCATTCCAAATCACCCATATTACACAAAACTTTGTCCATTCATATTTTATATTTTTTGTTCTGTTCTTATAAATATATATATTACTACTATTTTTTAATTGTCCAAAAATGTTTCTGCATTAATGTTTTCCCTATAATTTCTCCACTCTTTTACATTTCAGGAATAACATGTTCTATCATTTCTTCTTCACCACAATACAAACATATTCTCTCACTTTTCCTTTTATAAGGCATATTTGCTTTCATTGGTAATTTCTTTATTCCCAGTCTCCATAGAAAATCCTGACATTCTACTTTATTACTACAACACTTGTTTCTTTCTTTTATAGCTTTAATCTTTTTTTCTGGTAACTTTTCCCATGGGTTAACACAATACTATTGTACCATTATATTCTTATACCATGTTTTCCAATCTTAGGTTCATAGGTTCATACTAGGCTATCTGCCCTAGGGCATTTGTAAGCCTAGCCAGAATGTGTTTGGCTTTTGCCACCCATTTTAAATTAATTTTGCTATGCCCTTTTTCGAGGTTAGTATACTGTGCCTCTGTCTAACAGTGACACAGAAGTGATACCCTGGGTAATCCTACTATCTTCCATCCACGCATCAAGATTCCTCTTGAAGAGAGTCAATGAGGGACTCTGCCTAACCTGGAATGGGATTTTATTCCAGAGTGAAGGGAGCCTCTGGGTTATGAATCTGTCCCTCCAGAATGTCTTATTTATTTCAGTGCTGAGGTTCAAGTCTCTCGAGCGCGTAGCTTGATGGGATTTGGATTTTCTGAGGTGCAGCATGTCCATTAATTTAGGGTTGGACATGGCTTTATACGTCAGGCACAGATCGCCTATGAGCAGGCGGTATGCCACTGAGTAGAGCTGGAGTTTCTTTAACTGGGCAGCGTATGGCATCTGTTTGAGCCCTTTGATCCTCTTGGTGAGGTACTTTTGGGGTCTTTCCAGTTGTTGCAGGTGTCTGGTAAGGTACATCCCAAAAGGGGCACTGTACTCAATTATGGGCCTGATGAGGGATGAGTAAAGAGGCACGATGACCTCCCCTGATCTAGATGTGAATCCCTTCATGATTAGGTGGGCTATATAAAATGTTTTTCTAACCACTTTGGCCACGTGGTTGTCAAATGAGAGATTGCTATCAACTTGGGTCCCCATGTCCCTAATTACTTCTTCCGTACTTAATGGATTACCACCTATGTGGTAATTTGTGGGCACTTTGTTTTTGACAAAGGGGATGACTATACACTTTTTGGCATTTAGCTTGAGGCCATGGCTCTGGCACCAGCTGTCTGTTTCTATGAGGCCCTTTTGGAGGATGCTTGTGTCGGCTGGAGAGTCGATTATGGCGCCCAGTTTGCAGTCATCTGTGAATTTGGTCAGCCACAGTCCTTCCGTGTTGGCCTGTACCTCCGAGAAATATATACTGAACAAGAGAGGTCCCAGGACTGAGCCTTGTGGGACACCACTTGTAACTGGTTTGGAGTCCGACATGGCTCCGGCAATTCTAACCATGTGGCTTCTGCCTTTGAGCCAGTTTGCAACCCATCTAGTGACATAGGGGTTTATATTTAAGCTGGTGAGCCTATCTATAATGCCCGAGTGGGGTATTGTATCGAAGGCTTTTGCGAGGTCCAGGTAGGCTGTGTGGACCACCTTCCCCTCATCAATGGCCTTGGTGACTGTTTCAAAGAAATCGACCAGGTTTAAGAGGCAGGATCTGCCCTTAACAAAGCCGAACTGGGTAGGATCCAGTGTCTGTAGGTCCCCAATATCTTTATTTATGAGGTCCATGATGATCCTTTCCATAGCTTTGCAGACCACGCTAGTCAGGATTATGGGGCGATAGTTTCCAGGATCTGTTGAGGCACCACCTTTGTGGAGAGGGACCACTGTTGCTGTACGCCACTCTTTGGGTACATATCCTGTAGTAAGGCTGAGACTGAACAGTAGTTTTATGTTTGGGTTTAGCACTTTTTGGAGTTCATGTAGGATGCAGCCCGGGACACCGTCTGGTCCCATTGATGCTGTGTTTTTTGCTTTGGAGAGGGCGGCTCTTACCTGAGCATCTGAGATGTCGGGGGGGAAGCACACTGCTGGGATAGATACTTGCCCTTTTGGTGGGGAGGGGGAAGAAGTTTGCACTGAACCTGTCAGCTAGGATGTTGGCAATGTCTGTGAGTTTGGTGTATTTTTTTGTCATTTTGGACTAATTCTGAGCATATCTGGGCATTCCCACCCAGGTTCCTGACATAACTAAAGAAAGCCTTGTGATTATCTTTAGTGCCCTGTGCAATTTTTCTCTCTAAGCTGGCCTTAGACGATTTTATGAGTGCCTGTAGCTTTTTGCTAATACTGATCAGAGATGCCTTCCCTTTTTGGGATTTTGCTCTATCATGTAGTAGCTTCCTCCTTCTATTGTATAGTTTGTTTATGGCTGGGGTCCACCAGACAGGACTTCTGCCTTTGGAGGATTGGGTCTTGGTTTTATTTGGGATTGCATGATCCATGCATTCCTGAAGGTGTTCATAGAATGTGTTTATAAAGGATTCTGCGGTCTGGGCCGTATTTTCCACAGGCCCGGGGGCTTTGAAGGATTCCACCTCGGTTTTGAGGAGTGTGAAATTTGCTTTAGAGAAGTTTTTCACTGTGGTTTTCTGGGCAGGGGGTGGGGTCAAGATGTGAATATCCAGTGAGATTAGTTTATGGTCTGATCTTACCAGTGAGGGATACACTTCTGGTCTGGAGCATAGTTGTTGGTGATGATCAGGTCCAGTATGTTTTCCCCTCTTTTGGGAGTGGTAACAAGTTGTTCCATAGCATTTGAGTTTATAAATTCTAGGAACCTTTGGGCTAGGGTGTTGGAGCTAGAGTAATGCTCCCAGTCTATGTTTGGGTAGTTAAAGTTGCCCAATATAATGGTGTTTGGAGAGACCTTCATATTTTCCAGTGTTCTCAGGAAGGCCAAGTGGGGTTCCTGGGTTTGGGAGGGTGGTCTGTAGCAGGCTATAAACTGGAAGGCAGTTTTACCCATTGTTAGTTGCACATGGATAGTCTCTGATGCTTCGTGCTGTGCCAGCAACCTGGAGGTGTGGGTATCTTTGATGAATATTGATACTCCCCCTCCTTTTGTGGTTCAGTCCAAGTTTTGGGGCCGAAAAGCATGGTATGAGGTATAACCTGGTAGTGCTGGGGTGCTATCAGGAGCCTTGAACCAGGTTTCTATTACTGCACAGATATCGATGTTCTCCATGCTAAGGAGAGTTTTGAGTGCATGCATCTTGAGGTTTAGACATCTGGCGTTGAGTAGCATTACTCTTAGTTTCTTATCCCTTGTGATACCTATGGAGGTGGGTTTGTCTTTTGAACCTTGCCTAGAAAAGGCACTATGGGGGTGACAAGAGCCTTTGCCAATATCCGAAAGCCCAGGGGTGACAGGTGCAAGCCGTCCCTAGTGAAGCATCGTGGCTTGTCGAGCATGTCATCCCAGGCTGACAGGCATTGGATCCCCTTTGAATGACACCAATACTTAAGCCAGTTGTTGAAATTGATCATCTTGTCTTCATATTGTGGCATCAATCTTGGTGAGGGTAAAATGCTACTCAAGGTCAGGGTCATACCGGCCTGGGCTACATGCTCAGAGAGCTCCTCTATGTCTCTTTTCATGTAGTCCAGGGAGGTACGTCTCAGGTCATTCACACCAGCATGGACAATGACTGAGTCATATTTGTACTTGCCTTGGAGTGACCTGAGTGCTTGTGTTATGTGGCGGATCCTAGCACCCGACAGGCAGCTCACCGTGACCTTCTCCTTGTTCAGCCTGGTGAGCGGGACGTCAGTGTGCCTGACGATAGTCACCTATTACAAGTGTATCAGGTGTGTTGTTTAGCCTTAAGAGCTGTGACTATTTGACACAATGGCTTTGCGAGCTATGTGTTGCACGTGTTTTGTTTTGGGGTAGCGGTTGCTTGGGTGTCTGCTTTGGAGGTCTCTGCTGCTTAGGCAGATTTTTATTTAGAGCCTCCGAGTATGTTTTTGTGTGTTTATGTGTTTGGTTTGCTGTTGTGGTAGGTCTATGTGAGACTGGAATTGTAGTGAGTGTGGATTCCTTCTCCTCCTGACTGGTTACGCCATTACTGAGTTGAGAGAGCTTAGCCTCCAGTTTGGCTATATGGTTGCATTTCTCACATGTGTTGGAATTCTTCTTCTATCTCATTAGTCTTTATCTTCCACATTTTTATTTTTCTTGAAAATTTCCTACTTCTTCATTAATACATTTTTTCTCTATTATTTCTTTTTATTATCTCCCAAAGTTTTTTCATACTTATACTTAAACACCACTAATGTAAGCCACAGTGGTAGCATTGTTGCCTCACAGCAAGAGGTTCCTCCGTTCAATTCTCGGCTGGAGCGCCTTCTGTGTGGAGTCTGCATGTCCTTCCTGCAGTCGAGTGGCATTCGAAAGACATGCGTGAATGGGCGTGCCTTCATTGAAGGTTGGGCATCGGGCTGGCACCTCGGCACCATAAAAATCTACTGCTGTGGTGACCCCTAACCAGAAAAAGCCAAAAGAAGAACTTAAACAGTACTAATGTCTCATTTTTTCTTATTTATCCATTTCAGCACTTTATAGAAATTTAATGAAGCTGCAGATACCACTGGATTTAATAATCCCAGTTACTGCTCCATCTTTATTCATAAATTATACTCCTCTATCTACTAGATTTAATCTAGATCCCCATATAAATATAAAAATAACTTCTAATATTTTTTTTCATTGAATTTTTCAAATTAGATTTTTTCTTATAAGATAGTCTAGATGTTCTTCACAGCCAATAAAATTATTTCAAGACCTTTAAAAGGTTGTCCCATTGTGTTCCACTTACAGTTTTATTATCAAAATGTATTCCCAATACTGAAATTTCTTCCATTGTAAATTGTGTTCCTCTTATCTTTATCCCATCCCCAAACCTTTACTTTTACACTTATTTAATGTCATATCTATTTCTTTTAAACAATCTATTACACAAAATATGACTTATTTCATCTACAAACTATTTTAGTTAATATAATGACATCATCTGCGTATGTATGCAAAACTTGAATATCTTACACCTGTTTGCATGACAGATTTTGCATTTTCCATTTTACAACTCACCTTAATTATTAACATATTCATAGTTAAAGTAAATAATATACCACTCATAGGACAACCTTAACTTATTCCATTTCTCATGCCTATTTCTTTACTTAACCAACCATTTATTAGAATTCTTATCGTATTATTACTATACACTGTCATACAAACTTTTTTTAATTTTACCACTAAAATATATGCATTCTTATAATGTCTTATTCTCTATCAAATTAAAGACTTTATTAATGTCATCTACCATAAATTTTACATAATCTCTTTTATTTAAAATATTATTCACAATTTCTCTTATCATTAGCAATTCTTTATATCACGTTCTTTCATACCATAAAGATTTTCTTTCATTATATTTTCCATCTTATTTTCCAATCTTTGTTGAATTATCTCCATAAAGATCTTAGAATCTGTATTTTTTAGTACTACTGGTCTCCATTTTTTTATATTTTCTTTTTCACTTTTTTCCAAATAAATTTTAATATTCCACTACACAATTACTTATAAAACAACCTTTCATTTAACCATTTATTTGAAACACATTAACAAGTATTCTTTTTGCCATTCTATTAAAGTTTTATACATGTGATATCCTATTTCATCTGGGCCTGCTGCTGAATCTATATTTTCCTGTCTAAGCACTTTATCTACTTCATACACAGTAATCTATTTCTCAATTTCTTTTTTTACTTGAGCTGAAAAAACTTCACTTTCTATATTTTATTACATTCTTTCTTTTTCTTTAAACATTTCTTCCATACAATGAACTACATTTTCCATAATATGTTTGTTTTTTTCTACCTATCCTTTCTTATTGCTTATTTCTGTCATTACACTACTATCTTCTTTCATAATCTTACTTAAATATGCTGACACTTCTTCCCTTTTCCTTGTAATAAGTATCGTTTATATAACAAATTCTTGATCTTTTCATAATTTCTTTTGTATAATTCTTTTTCTTTATCATTATAGTCCCTCTCATCCTGTTCTAGACTTTCAAAATCATTTTATAGCTCTCTACATATCTTTCTTTCTTTATTTTTCTGATTTCTCTCTGCCATTTAAAAAATATATATATTTATTTTTAAATGTAATCCACTATTACAACCAATTATCCTAGAATGCCTGCATAGCAACATGATCTGGCCATAATTGTACAATTTATTATTTTCCTTTTTAATTCTATTCTTTTTTCTATTTATTCTTTTTATTCCCTTTCCTATTTTTATATGTTATTTTCATTTATCTCCATCCATATTTTAAATGATCTGTAAATCCAGTTACAACTGCTTCCCCTTCTGCTATACTTACTCTTTCAGATACTATAAAATAATACATTTTTAATTTAAGAATACCTCTTTTATATGTCCCAGATTTTCTATTCCATATAACCAATTTACCACATTTCATACCTTCTACCATTTTTCTTATATCCATTCCTTTCTTTTTCTTTTTGCCTTTCAAATCAGAATTAAAATCCCTGTTACTATAATATTCATATACACTACTACATAATCCAACAATTATTAAAATAAGTAAAAAAAGAGATAGAGTTCACAGGTAAAGGTTTGAAGTGTAAAATTCAGTATAATGAACATAAACAGTCCAGCAATCCAACCACCACATGAAGGGATGCAAAAAGTAGACTTTAATGAGGTAAGCACTTTCACTACAACTGTAGCTTCATCAGACCATTCATAAAAAAATGCCAAAAAGCTATTTAAACAATCAAACAATGACGTAAGAAAACATAAGCCAATCAGCATTCAAACAATTCAACACACCCTCTTAAACATACCATACTAGAAAAACATTTAAACCAATGATTAAAAACTTAAATTAAAACAACTTCATAACATTATAAACTCACAGAATATAAAAATATAAATACAGAAATATGATCATTAAAATCAATGAGGCAACTTCCTAGTCTTTAATATGGGTTTCAAAGACACTTTACCATTTAAGCCAGGAAAAGTGTCAGCTTTAAAATGAATTATCCAACGTAACTCTGCACATTCCATTCTAGATTTAAAATCTCCCCTCTTGCATTAATAGTCATAACCTTTAAGATGGTAAACTTAAACTTATGTCCTTGACCGTTACCAATAAAATGCTTTGCCAACGCACTAAGTTCATCCAATTTCCTAATATAATTAACATGTTCAAGTATCCTCTCCTTGAAACTACGATTTGTTTTAGCAACATAGTAAGCTTGGCAAAGAGAGCACTTAGCATAATAGATAACATGCTCAGTTTTACAGTCTGCATAAAAGTTAAAATCAATATATCTGGTGCAGGACAAATGATATGACTAGTAGTCCATACATATGTACAGGCTAAACAGCCTCTACAAGCTGAAATGAATGACAAACCTTTATTCAAGATGTTCACTTGTTCAGGGGTTAAAACACAAGATGATAAGTTGAATACTAAATAACTACGTACCATCTCTTGAACTCTCCCTGACTCTGCATTAGGTTCTGATAAGGTCTGTTCAATGAACGACTCCTGGATCTTCCTCTTTTCTGTCTCTCTTTGATAGACAGAGGATTCCTTAGAGAAAAATTTATCTGACCAGTTGAGGCTAATAGCATAGATGTAACACATGCTAAAGAGGTAATAGCAACACCTCCCAATGTATCATTGGATTCAGCTTGAACTCCACATAAACTACTATTATCCACAGCAACAGCATTTGTCTGCATATCTCTCTTCTCTTTCGGTCTCACAGACTGTATCTTCAAAGGAACTATATCTGTTGAAGGCAACAAAGTCACGGAAGGAGTAACATTCTGAATTAAATGTATCTTATTATGAGTAACAGAATTTGTAACATTTGTATCACCTTCCTTCTGACTTTTGTTAAAATTACATTCTCTCCTTGCTGCATTTTCAGTGGGCATGTCTCTCCTTGGTTTAGGCCATGAAAACACATGGGCTTTAGAAAAACCAAGTACGTCACACTCAGTTTCTTCTTTTTAGCTAATCGCAGTCTTTGCTCATATGCAGAAATATTGTCATAAAGCTCATCTAGTTGATTCTTAAAAATATCAGAAGTAAACTTACTGGACAAATCATTCTGTAGGGCTTTAATCTTTGCTAACAGAGTCTCTTCTTTTGGCTTAAAAAATTCAAGTAGCAAGTGCATATAATCAAAACTCAAGTTAATATTTAATGACTGCCATCTCCTTAACAGCTCAGGATAAGCTGCTCCATAAGTAGGCATAGTCAATATTTGTAAACCATGAGGCACCACTTTATAATGTAAAGAAGCTTCAAAATGGTACGCTGACACTGCAGCTATTTAAATTTATAGAGTTTATTCTCAAGCTGTTTAAAAGTAGCAGAGAATATGCCCACCTGCTCATTATCATTTGTACAGTCACTCTCCAAAGCATCACTAGGAATATAAAGCAAGGGATTGTTGGTTACATGCAACACACATAAGAACTGATTCCCATTTAATCTATCATACTGCAGCTTGTTATTAACAGTATATCCAAGTACTATGTCCGCCCCCTTTGCCATGTCCTGAGAGCTCACACAAGCACAGTAAAACAGTAAAAAAAGAGATAGAGCACACAGGTAATGGTTAGAAGTGTAAAATTCAGTATAACGAATATAAACAGTCCAACAATCAAACCACCACACGAAGGGATGCAAAAAGTAGACTTTAATGAGGTAAGCACTTTCACTACAACTGTAGCTTCATTAGAGCATTCATAAAAATGCCAAAAAGCTATTTAAACACTCAAACAATGATGTAAGAAAACATAAGCTAATCAGCATTCACACAATGCAACACACCCTCTTAAACATGCAATACTTGAAAAATCATTTAAACCAATGATTAAAAACTTAAATTAAATCATCATAGCATTCTAAACTCACAGAATATAAAAAGATAAATACAGAAATATAATCATTAAAATTGCTAAGGCAACTTCCTAGTCTTTAATATGGATTTCAAAGACACTTTACCATTTAAGCCAGGAAAAGTATCAGCTTTAAATTGAATTATCCAACGTAACTCTACACATTCTATTCTAGATTTAAAATCTCCCCCTCCTGCATTAATAGTCATACCCTCTAAGACTGTAAATTTAAACTTATGTCCTTGACTATTATCAACAACATGTTTTTCCAACTCACTACATTCATCCAATTTCCTAATACAATTAACATGTTCAAGTATCCTCTCCTTGAAACTACAATTTGTTTTACCAACATAGTAAGCTTGGGAAAGAGACCACTTAGCATAATAGATAACATGTTCAGTTTTACAGTTTGCAAAAAAGTTAAAATCAATATGATGTTTGGTGCCGACTAACGATATGACTAGTAATCCATACATATGTACAGGTTGAACAGCCTCTACAAGGGAATGTACCTGTGCATTCTGAAGGAATAACATTTCTTAGTGTTTTGTAATTCTTACAGCACAGTTGGCACTTAAAAGATCTATTGTTCCTAAATGCAAACTTCGGTCCAGGGCCTACTATTTAACTAATCTCTTCATTAGCTAACAACAATGGCCAATATTTCTTAACAATACTACAGATGTCTGTAGTACCACTAGAATAAGATAAAACTAACCATAAATTATCCTGACATTGCCTAGCAGGATTAACATCTGAATTAACATCTTGTGCATTAAAGTAAGGTTTAGCAATGGTGCCTCTGTGTGACAATACAAACTCACTCATCATCTTAACATCAGACATAGAATAGCCTCCAGAAACTAGTCATTTTTCACCTGTAGCAACAGCTCATTGATTTTAATAATTATATATTTTATCCCTATTGATACTCATACCAACAGCCCTCAAATATTGATTAAGTTGCCTAATGGCTACTTCAATCCAGTCTTTATTCTTAGTCATTAAGACAATACCATCCACATAAGAGAATGTAATTGTCACTTTAATCCAGTCTATAGTCCTATATTCTGCTATTCTTAATGATATATATTATCTCATTAACAACTGCATTCATAACAATGCAAATAAAATACTACTTGCTGGACATCCCTGTCTTATACCACTCCTTATATCCATTTCTTGACTTAAGCAACCATTCACTATAACTTTTACTTTATTATTTTCACAGGCTGAAAAAATACATTTATCTTCTCACTTTTATTATATTGTTTCATTATGCCCCATAAAATTTCATGGTTTATCCTGTCAAATGCTTTACTCAATTCACCTGCCATAATTTTAACTTCAGTTTTCCTAATCATTATAACATCTACAATTTCTCTTATTATCATTAATAATTCTTAACTCTCATTTCTTTTTTTCCCAAATATTTCTTCTAATATTTTATTTACTTTATTTTATAATCTCTTTTATTTTCTTTTCTTAAAAATTGTATAATCTGAGTAATTTAAAACTGTCAGTATCCAATATCATATGTCCTCTTTTTCCCCTTTTCTTCAATATAAATTTCATAGCTCAAATATATATTTCTTCTTCTATAAAACCTTCTCTAACCATTCATTTAATACTTCCATGACGTACTTCTTCTGCCACTCTAACATGCCTTTATACAGACAATACTCTAGTCCATTCAATCCTCTTGCTGATTTCACATTTACTGTTTTAACACATTATTTATTTCTTCCAGTGATATTTCTTTTTCTAGGTCTTCATTACCCTGTCTTTTTAAAATTTTTAACTTTCAACTTTTGTTTTCTTTCTATCTTATTTTCTATAAATGTCTTTTCTATACATTTGTATTGAATTTAATATTACTTGTTGACTTTTAACACTTTCTCCTCTCGTTCATTATTTCTGTTATTATTCTTTTGTTTTCTTTTACTATTCTATTCAAATAAGGTACCATCTCTTCCTTGTTCCCTTGTAAAAATAGTTTTGTTTAAACAACATCCTTTTAATCTTCTCCTGAGTAATCTCATATATTTATTTTCCTCGCTCAAAATTTTTTCTTATTTCTTACTAAATCTCTAAAAGTATCATTACTTACATATTTGTATTTTCTTATCTTTTTTAATTTTGTCATTCTAAGAAACATTTCTTATATTTTTCTTTAAAACTTATCCACCAAAATGTCCAATTCATGTAAAACTCTCTCAGACCTACATGATCTTTCCATAATTGCATAACCTTTTTTATACCTTCATTATATAAATCTGTTTCATTTAATCTTTTAATACATTTACCTGTTTTTAAATATCCCTTTTTTATCTCTATCCAAATTGCCAAATGATCTGAAAATCCTGTAATTTTTATACCTGCTTGTATAATTTTCAAACTTTCCAAAATAATAAAGTAATCTATCAATGTTCTTAAATTATTCCTTCTGTAAGTCCACTGTTTATTGTCACATATATATAACTTTCCACCTTTAATTATTTCTGACATTATTTTAACATTACCACACCTTCTTTTTTTCCTTTCTCTCAGGTCACAATTAAACCCCCCCACTAACATTAGATCCAAGTTCACACTTAAACAGTCTAGGATTTTTTAAACATTACCCCTCTTTCTTTCTTCATCACCACAAATGCATAAACTGCTATATCTCTATAAACCTGCTTTTTCCTTCTCACATCTATGATTGTTACCATTCCCAATATTATCAAGGAAAACCCCAATATTCCTATTGAACTTTTACATAATATTGCTATACCCAAGCAGATTTCTTTCACTATTTTACAACTAATGTCACCTCCCCATAACATTTCTACTTGCAATCTCTCCTTTTCTACTACAAGTATAATAATATCCATATCAAGTATTACACACCATTCCATCATTTGTTGCTAAAATTCTCAACTCTTCTTTTATTGATCCTTTCTTATTTTTCCTTTTTACCCTTTACCTTTTTTATTTTTTTTTTATACCTAAACCCTAAAATGTCCACTTCCTATGTTTTACCCTTTTCCCAATAAAGTTTCTCCTTCCCTTAAGCACTCTCCACCTAAATTCTTCTTTATCACTTCTTTCTACCATTACTTCATACCCTTCTTTTTATCCATCTTCTGACAAATTATCTATTGTCTGCTCTTCTTGTTCTTTTTCTTGATCTCTTTCTATTTCTTCCTCTTGCTCTATCTCTTATTCATTCCCATGCTTTTTACCCACTTTCTCCTTATATTCTACTGTATTTTCCATGCAATCCATCCATAAATTACCTGTTTCTTTACATTTAATACATATCAATTCATGTCTTTTTGCATCATGCCCCACTTTGCCACAAATATAACATTTTTTTTTTGTCACAATTGTTAATTAAATAATTACTCGTTCTAAATAATAAACATTTTTTTGTTGCCCCAGTATTTCACAGTGCCTTTGTTTCCATATACATTTATCATACCTGGAATAGCTGCTATTTTGTCATTTTCCATTTTTAATATGACACAACATTCCCAACCCCCAGTCCATAAATTTCTATTATCATAAATTTTTGTCTATAACATCTTTAAAAACAGTCTTTAAATAGTCTTTTAATACTTATTTTTCTAATTCAGTTAAAAACTGAATACGGATTTTCTTTTTTTGGCTCACTATTAAAAGCTTACACAACATACAATTTCCATGGATTACATGTTTTCTTTAATTCATATTGTCCTAAAAATGTGTCCATATACTGTTCTCATTCAAATATAATATCACTAGAAGTATTTTTATTAATATGAATAAATGCTGTTACCTCTTTGGGTGAAATACCCAACAGTGCTATTATGTTATCCAAAATGTCATACCTGCCCTGTTCTTTTTCATTGTTGCAGCTTATTCTTAAGAAATGTTTCTTTTTCCTTGATTCTGTCTTCTTTCCTTCACTTCTTTTTCCGTTTCACTGTCTCTGCATATGACGACTTCTTCTTTCTTGTCACTTCCTCCATTTATTCTTCATGAAGTCTCTCCATAATATCTCCCCAAGAAATCATCTTCTTACTTTCTGTCTCATTTTGGTTGATTAAATCCCAAAAATAAACATCCCACAACCCTCATGTTTGGAGGGTTTTAATAATACATACTTTCTGTGTCTTGCTCTCCCCCTCAAACAACTGCTGGTGGAAAAAGAAAACATCTGAATCTTGCAAAGGTACAACCACCTTCACATTACTATGCACATTTCTCTCTCTCTTCTCATTGAATACAGATATCTTAATTATAGGCCTGCATCATCTATATTACCCTTTTGCGAAGGCTCGACTGCCTTTGCACTGCACATGCTCTCTGGTCACTCTTTCACTGCATTTATCTCAACAAACTCCTCACTCCTGCTGCATAACTTCTCTACAATGATTGTATCAGCTACACTTCTTCCAACTTCTCCTAGCCACCACTGCACCCAGATCAGAAACAGGAAATGCCACAACAGGGTTCCCGCTCGAAAAGAGTTGGGGAAGTTCCCTGATGCCTAAGCTGAATTTCCTCTAGTGGTATAAATACCACCTCTGGTATCCCCTGAAAAGAAGCTACTAGCCTAGTAGTACTAACATAGTCAACAAAGGATACATACATAAAATAAAATAAATATATTATATCATCAAGATATTGCATCAGGCAATGACACAAATAATACATCAATGTCATACACAGAATAATGAGCATGTAATAACACAAGGCAGCAAAAACTGATACACATGCACACCCATTAGCATTATTAGTATATACATCAACATAGTGTGACCAGGACAGAACTATCCTTAATTATTAAGAAGTCTTTGCAGTAATACTTTACCCCAAGACGGTTACTGGCTGGAAGTATCTGTTGAATGTTAGTCCTGCATTTAAGTAAAGCACTTTCCAGTTGAAATGTTTCATGAAGAAGGGATTTGAGATCAGCAGTGGTAGGAGGGCTTCTTTGTTTCCATCTGTGGACTTTTTTTGAGAGTAGGAAGATCAGATTAAGGACTGCTCAGGTGGAGTCAGGTGATTTTTGATTATCCGTAGTAAGAAATATTAGGTGCTAGTTGTAGATGATGCCCCGTCAATATGTTTATACATGCTTACATACTCCTAAATGGAAGAAGAACTATACAGTATCAAAACACATCTCAAATCCCCCCATGGAAACCTCAACACACCTCCAGCATGTAGCTGAGTCTTGCCCATAAATTACTGCTAACTGATGTGGAGTGTAAACAATTTGTAAAAATACTGTCACCCATGTTTAGTGTCTTGGTTTTGTAACAACTTTAAGGATATTCTGTAAGACAGCACATTTATCAGCTAGGAAGGTTTCTGGACATCCATCTCCCATGTCAGATGGAATCCCTTTGTGGTAGATAGGCAACAAGTGATGGCTATTTTATAAAGAGCACCTAGTTTGCTCACTGGAGAAAATTGCCAGTCCCTGTTCCTCTTCATCCAGGTCAATAAATCAGGTGCAGGGATATTATCCCACCTTCCCCCCAGCACTTGGAATACACCTCCCCTAAGTGATAAAAATGATGCTTTAGCCTGAGGTGAAGTATTAAAAGACTGCATGAATTGCTCCAAGGTCATAAATGGCCCCCCTAGGATAAGGTGGTCCCAACAGCTATGTCCAGGGCTCCCACAAAACTTCTGGTGAATCAATCTAGGTGCAAACCTGAAAACAGGTGTAATACTGGAAGGATATAAAGTCAGTTTTACAGGAAACTAAGTCATATTTAAGCAATACCCACCAAATATTTAAGCAATACCCAGTCACGGACAAGGAATGTATTATGAGGGAGAGGAGAAACTGGTCACTGGTGATGGTAAGAATTTTATTCATTAACTCATAACCCCCTGCACAACCTACCTAGGTTAGTTAATACTATCTTCTTCCAAAAGGGAAAATATTATGTTTGGATCAGGTTCCAAAAAGTCCTAAATTCTGACATTTTAATATATAATTCAATATCAGGGAGACCCAACCCATCCTCAGCTTTAGGGATAGTAAGAATTTGCTATTTAACCCTGTGGGTACCACTCATCCCCAAAAAATTCAATAAAATGTGTTGAATCAGGACGCCAGTTAATTGGGAATGGAACTACTCCCTTATTTGATGCAGAATCAGAGGAAGAATAAACCACACCACATACCATATACAGTCAAATAAATCTAAGTGGAGAAGCTTTCATTTGGCAGCCGGCACACAAATTTTACTCATGAGAATGTCAAGATTGACACGCATGGATCGGGCAGTAGAACAGGCACACAATAATTCAAATATTTAATAGGAGCTTGATGTCCTAAAAAGGAAATTCCTGTATAATGTCTTCTAGTGGCATATAATACACAAAAAGGGCTTCAGATTTCTGTATATTAACGTTATGTCCCCAAACCACCCAAAATCACTCAGTACATCCAAGACACCTCAAATATTGCTCAATGGATCTGTGAGGTAAAGACACAGGTTGCCTGCATAGACAGAAAGCCAATATTTAACTGGGTTGATAATGTATGGCTTAATATCAGACCCTTGTAACATGCACTGGAGAAGTTCAAGACTTAAATTAAAAAGAATAGGGGAAAGGAAGCATCCCTGCTTTGTGCCCCTCTGGATAGAAAAAGGATGTGAAATATAAGGGCCAAGTGTAATAACTGAGGTGTGCTTTACCATATAGTCTTTGTAAAAGATCAACGAAACCCATAGGGTGGCCTAGACACCTCAGAACTTAAAAAAGGAAAGGTCAATGTGCCCTGTCAAATGCTTTCTCTACATCCAAGCTGATGAATGGGTTCAAGTCCCCTCAGCATCATCCAGCAATAAGTAGGTTTTCAACAGGTTGTTTTGCATGGAATACCCAGGTAAAAAAACAAATTGGCCAAGATGGATATGTGATGATATGATGGTGGTAAAATGAGCCCTTAAATAAAATGGCCACGAAACATTTATAGTTATGACAGAGATTGTCCTGTAAGAACCAGGTTGCAATGGATCCTTATCAGGTTTAAGTATCCTGATAAGCTGAGAGATCAGCTCTTTCTAACACCTCATTAAACAGCACCAAAAGCTGTGTAAATACGCTGTCTCCTTCTCTACGTTTTTACTTGGTGCAACCTTGGCAGCATCTTTCAACTCTTGGATTTCAGTGGGTTTATACAAATGTATGCCATCCTCTGGGGAATGCACAGGAATGGATATCTATCCAGGTATCCCTATATCTGTGCCTGATTAATCACTGTGTTACTATTGATGGAATAACCCTCAGCGAAGTAAGCTGCCAAAGCTTCTAAGATTTAGGGTGGGGAGATACAGGTTTCTCCAGATCTTACATCTTTGATCTCCTGGTGACATAGATAATTGGGTAAAAATTTTTGTCTCTTGGGGGACTCATCATAGAATCTTAGTTTACGTGCATTTCTAGCCTGTTCTATTATGTAATCCAGGTGATTATTAATTTGTCTGCAATCCCCTGTTCAATATCTTTGGTGTGGGCTGTTCTAGTCTGCACCTATAGATTCCTTAAATGAGCAAGTAGGCTGTCTTAATGTCTTAACTGTTAATGAGATTGACAAATAGTTTGTTTAACATATGACTGCAAAAAACATTTAAGATGTCCTTTAAAGTGATCCCATCGATAAGCCACAGGGAGACTCAATGCAGGATCTAGACCTGGTAATTGCTCATACATTTGTGAATTTTTGACTTCACAGCTCAGGCCATTGCATATCTTCAAGTTCTCCCACTGGTGCCTTTGTACTGACAATGGGATCAAATTTAAACTAAGTCTTGGAAGGGACTGATCAGAAATAGAAATAGGATCAATAAACCAAGAAGGTAACTTGATATCAACGTTCTTGCATTACAAAACTTTTATCAAACCTGGAGTAGCAATGAAATCTATATGAAAAAGACTTGTTGTACTGGCAAACCTAGGCCAAGATGTATATACACCAAAAATGTGAACATAGTATAAATTTGTAAAAGGTTTCTCTAGGCCCTGGGTATGTATTAGCCTTGGGCCCACTTATACCCCACTAAAATGATAAACTGAGTTCCAGTCCCCAATTCAAATGATCCAGGTTGAAATCAGACCTATTCTGTCATCATACTGAATAGGCTGGAGGAAGAAGTACTGAGGAAATGTAAACAGAAATAAACATCACCACCAGTCCCATTAAAATTCCCTTAACAGTAACATATTGCATTTGTTTAGCATATAAAAAATAGTAAATTTATATACCCAAATAGCAACTCCCCTTCATCTACTTTGTGAATATGAGGCTGAACCCAACAGCACCACTGAAGTCAAAACCTGTGGAACATTCCTGTTAGGACAGATGGGTTTCCTGAAGCATAAGAATTGCAGGTTTGTGATTCTTTATAATGTCCCCCACTCTAGTCTTTCCCCCCACTCTAGGCTTTTTATTAGGGTGCAACAATTAATTTGCATTACAAGATAACATAAGCGTCGACATTTTCCAATTAATAAGTCCCCAAAGTGCTTTGGCTCAACAATAATAAAAAAATCTAACTTGTGGGAATCAGATGATAATGTAAACATGTGAAAACTGACTACACTTCGGAACAAATATAATAACAAAACAAAAGTAACTAAATTGATGTCACCAAGACCGAAAGCCAGTGCAAATATGGATCTGCAAGAATCGCTTCCTAAGATGCGTAGAAAATACTTTTATTTGTTCTTAAAAAGCACTTTTTTCAAAGATATTCAGAGATTTCTTAAGAATAAGTATTTTGCCTGTCATATCAAAAGCGAAAATGCTTTTATTAAAACCTTTGTTACACCATTCCATGATGTTAAAAGGTTTGTTCTCACCAGTCCAGGAAGAAGATGCACCCCCCCTTCATAGGTAGGTCAGGATAAAAGGGTCAGACCTGCATCTAACGTCATTGTCAACCACCCAATTACAATTCCTGTTGCCTGAATTAAATCTGACTTTGATATCCTTGGGACATCCACCAGCATAAATGGCTTCATTACATGGAAGTCCAATAGAGCACTCACTAGAGCTGTTAGACATCGGGGCAGAACGTGACGCCATCACATCATTAATTTGCTGCGTCAACAATAAAACTAACAAGGTAAGTTCTCCAATCAAATTGCCACATTGAGAAAAGTACAGTTTTGTACCTACCATAAATGTAGATGTTCGAGGATTCCATTGCTGCAGTCCTGACTATTGGGTATAGTCCGCGTCCCAGTCGGCCCGAATACCAGAGTATAAGGCTGACGTCGGTCATGGCGCCTTAGACTGGCGTCAGTACGTCAGGGTACTAATGCGCATGACCGACGTCATTTCCTCAGTCTTTTCTTGCCCCAGATGTCAGAAGACCCAAAAAGACAAGTCCCAAAAAACCTGCACCAAAAAACATGTACAATATATACAACAATATATACAAAAATATAAGCATGTAAACTCACCTACACAACCACCCCTAAACACAGAGGGGAAGGAGGGAGGGTAAATTGGACTGCAGCAATGGAATCCTCGAACATCTACATTTATGGTAGGTACAAAACTGTACTATGTTCTTCGTCTTCCATTGCTGCAGTCCTGACTATTGGGTAGAATCCCAAAGCAGAGGAAAGGGAGGCTGGCAAATTATAAGGAAGTAGGAGCTGATAACATGCCTTGCAAAACAGCAGTGGCAAAACCAGCCCTAGACTTAGAGTAGATAGGAAGATGATAATGCTTAGAGAAAGTATGCACTGAACTCCAAGTAGCTGCTTCCAAAATATCCTTAGTTGCCACCCCCCTTAGAAATGCTGTTGAAGTGGCAGTAGCCCTAGTGGAATGAGGCCTAATCCCAGCTGGAATCTCCTTGCCATGATGGGAATAACAAAATGCAATGCAAAAGCCAATCCACCGAAATAGTTTGTTTTGACACAGGCTTGCCCTGTGAACTCAAGGCAAAAGAAACAAACAACTGCTGAGACTGCCTAAAATCCTTAGTCCTGCTTAAATAATATCTCAATTGCCTGTGTACATCTAAAGTATGCAAAATCTTTTCCCCTTTATTTTGGGGATCTGCATAAAAGTAGGCAAATGAATAGTTTGGTTTAAAGCCACACTAGAAACCACCTTAGGCATAAAGGAAGGATTAGTGCGTAATGATACCCTATCCTTATGGAAAATCAAAAGGGCTCTACTGCCATAAGGGCCTGCAACTCAGACACCCTTCTTGCAGAAGTAATGGCCAACAGAAAAGCAGTCTTCCATGACAAGTATTTCAACTCAGCAGTAGCCTTGAGGCTCAAAAGGTTGTAGAGTAAGTTTTTCCAACACAAAATTGAGATCCCAAGCAGGAGTAGGAGCTCTACGTGGGGGTCTTATATTCTTTGCCCCTCTAAGAAACTGCTTGAACAAAGGATGCGAAAACAAAGGTGGGTCACAATCATAATGAGCTGAAATTGCTGCAGCATGAATCTTAATGGAAGAGAAGGACAAACCTTTGTCCAATAACTCAGTAAGATATTGAAGAGCCACACTCAAATTTGGCTCAGAAATCTCCAAATTCTTTGCTGTACTCCAAAATAAAATCTCTTCCATTTGTCTGCGTACACCTTCCTTGTACTAGGTCTTCTAGCTTCCATAATCACATTTAAAACTTGCTGAGGAAGTTGAGACCTGCTGTGCTTCAAGAGAGAATATGCCAGGCTGTTAGATGAAGAGAGTGAAGCTTGACATTGAGCAGATGACCATCCTTCTGAGATAACAGATGAGGAATCAGAGGTAAAGGCCATGGAGGCTTCCTTACCAGACTCCGTAGTAATGGATACCAGTGTTGCCGAGGCCAATCTGGAGCTATCAAAATCATCCTTGGCCTGTCTTGTCTGACCTTTAATAATACCTTTGGAAGAAGAGGCAGAGGTGGAAAGGCATAGACATGAAGGTTTTTCCAACTGAAAGACAGAGCATCCACTTTCCAAGCTGTGTGATGAAACCCCTTTGTGCAATACTTTGGCAGCTGGTGGTTTAGTGGAGAAGCGAACAGATCTATGTCTGGAGTTCCCCATGACACTGTCAATTTCTGAAATACATGAAGATCCAGTTTCCACTCGTGGGGATCCATGATTTGTCTGCTTAACACATCTGCTAGGGAGTTCTGTGCTCCTGGCAGAAACCTTGCCTGAAGAGTAAGTTGCAGGCTTAACGCAGTCTCCCATAAAATCATTGCTTGCCTGCATAGAGGATAAGAATGTGTTCCCCCTTGCTTGTTGATGTACCACATGACAGTTGTGTTGTCTGTTAGAATCAACACCTGCCCTGGAAGAAGTAACTCCTTGAACGCCATCAATGCAAACTGGACTGCTAACATCTCCTTCATGTTGATATGTAGATGCTGTAGTCTGGCAGGCCACTTGTCTTGTATCCACTTTCCATTTAGATGAGCTCCCCAAGCAGTGTCCGAGGCATCTGTCGTTAAAATCTGACTCGCCTCTGGCCGGGTCACAGAGAGTCCCTTGTGTAGGTGACATTCCTGAGCCCACCACAAGAATTCCTTTTGAAGGCAAGGTATTATTTGAATGACAGTGTCCAAATCCTGGCAGTGCTGTGTCCATACATTTTTGAGATACCATTGCAGCTTCCTCATATGCAGTTTGGCATTGGGAAGCACCAGAATACAAGATGCCATGAACCCTAATGCTTGAAGGACTGTCCTTGCAGTCAGCACGGACTGATGAGATAGGTGATGGAAGTAAAGTGACAGACTCTTTTGTTTGTCCGGGGTTAAAAAGGCCATCTGGACTGCTGTATTCAGTCTCACACCCAGAAAGCACATGTCTTGAGAGGGTACTAGACTGGACTTTATTTCGTTCACAGAATACCCCAGGCATCTTAGCACTGCTATGACATATTCCAGATGCTGTATAAGGTCTTCCTTTTCTTGAGCCAGAATCAGGCAGTCGTCCAAGTAAGGATAGATTTGAATGCCTTGAAGCCTGAAGTAAGCTATCACTGGAGCCAGAACCTTTGTGAATACTCTGGGCGCAGTAGATAAGCCAAAGGGCAATGCAGAGAACTGATAATGAAAATCTCCAGTTCGAAACCGCAGATACTTTCTGCAACCTAGCCTTATAGGCACATGAAGGTAAGCTTCCTTGAGATCTAAAGTTACCATCCAGTGATCTTTGCCCAGCAGAGGTAACAGTTGTTGTAACGTCAACATCTTGAACTTGGGAATGTCCAGATAAGTGTTGAGGATAGATAAATCCAAAATTGGTCTCCACGTGTTCCCCTTCTTTGGTACTAGGAACAGGCGAGAATAAAATCGAAGCCCCTTTCTGATACAGGGACTGGCTGAATGGCCCCTATCTGGAGTAACTGAGAAACTTGCTTGTGAGCCTCTTTTCTTTGTGGAGGAGGAACATCTGGCATGCCTTTGAAAGGGGCATTGTGTGGAAATAAAATCTGTAACCGTGATGAATGATATCCAGCACCCATCTGTCTTGAGTGATTAAATCCCAATTTTCTTTGAAAAGAGACAGTCTTCCTCCCAAAGGAGCTGCCAGGCGAGAATCCACTGGCAGCTGAAAAGGCAGGTCATTGGGTCTGCTTACGAAAGGACTGACCCCTGCCCTCACCAGAAGTCTGAGCAGGTGAACTCTCTGATCTAAGCCTAAAGAACCTTGAGCCCTGCCCCTACCACGTCTAGACCTACCCCTAGACTGGGAACCATAAGCAGGATATGTCCACCCCTTAGCAGGCCAATTTCTACTAAACTTGGAGGCTGCACCTGCAAAAAATCTTTAACAGTCTGCATAGACTTAGCTTTATCCTCCATTTTCTTTAAAACTGCTTCCACAGGCGGTCCAAACAACACATCAGACTGTAAAGGAGCATCCAAAATCCTGGTCTTAACATGCTCAGCTAAATTCTGATCCTTCAACCAGGCATGTCTGCGAAGAACAGAACTAGTAGCAGCCACCCTCGAGGAGGCCTGAACAGCATCAAAACCACACTGCAAAGAATGCTTACCCACTTGTTCAGACACGTGAACCAAATCCAGCAATTCTTTACACTCAATCCCTTCCGCCAAAGCATCCACCTTAGATTTCAATTGTGAAAGGAGATAATTCTGATATTTTAGCATATGAAACTGACAATTCAACGCCCTCATGGCTAGAGTGGAAGAAGTATATACTTTCTTACCCCACCTATCCAAAGCCCTTGCCTCTTTATCAGAGGGTACAGGATTTTTAACCACAGAAGCTTTAACACCTTTAGGCCCCTGAGAAACAGTTTCTGGGTCCGCCCTAGGACTCTTAAACAAATACTTATGAGCTTCGGGCACCCTATAATACCTATCAGGCTTAACAGGAGCAGGAGGCAAGGAGTCAGGGTTCAGGAAGCCTCTGCAAAACATCCTCCACCACATTCAACACAGGAGGAATAGCTAAGGGCCTATGCTGGGGTAAAAACAAGAATTCCCTAAGCCTTTTCCTGGAATCAGAGTAATCCTGGCCTTCCCATTTAAAGTGCTCCCTCATGGAGTGAAGAGTCTCTGAAAATGAAAAATCCTCAGGAGGAGAAGCTGTAGGAGTGGAATCATCCACATCAGAATCAGAATAAGTAGGAAACTCTTGTAAGTCTTCCACAGAAGACTCTGAAGCCTGTGAACACTGTTCAAAACTATCAAACTCCTGTTCCACCCTAGGCCTCTTATCAGGCGGGGGCATAGAACCTCTAATCAGAGTAATCAAATCTTCTGCCATTTTAAGCATATGTTTCTTAGGCACAGAGCCCGAAATGCTAGGAGAAGCCCTCACAGAAGCTGAACTTGGCATACCTCTTAAAGAAGCTTTGGCAACAGAAGGAGAGGCCCTAACTACCTTGGGAAGAGAGGGAAGAACAGTTACCTGAGAAGCCCCCTCAGCCTGGCCTACCTCCTGAGAGGGCACATCCTGTAACAGTAAAGTATCTGCCTGAGACTCCATAGAGACTCCTGGCAAAACCTCTGGCTCCCCTGAGCCTTCTAAAGAACCGACGTCCGGGACTGCCGGTTCCACACCCCTAGGCTTCACTGTTTTGTCCTTGCGCTTCTTGGATGAAGCGGGCGTCGGAGCATCCGACGGCATATTATAATTGCAACGCTTCCCAAACACTAACCTAGCACAATCTAGCCTCCTCTTAATAGTGCGCTTGTTAAATCTAGCACAAGAGCGGCAACCAACAACGTCGTGCTCAGGCCCTAAACAAGGTATACACAATGTATGATAATCCCTATGCGGTATCTGCTTCCCACAAGAAATACAGTTATTCACTTTTTCTGACATCCGGTTAAATACTGAGGCAAGAAAAACCAAAATGTTCTAGCGGGTTACTTAGCCAACTCTGTTTCGGTCTGAAACTCCGGTTTCGGAAAATCTCAGAACGCCAACCTGCACTCGCAAAATTGCTTCTGCATTGGACCATGCGGCAAAAAAGACTGAGGAAATGACGTCGGTCATGCGCATTAGTACCCTGACATACTGACGTCAGTCTAAGGCGCCATGACCGACGTCAGCCTTATACTCTGGTATTCGGGCCGACTGGGACGCGGACTATACCCAATAGTCAGGACTGCAGCAATGGAAGACGAAGAACATCAGAGATTTCACTTGACCTATTCTTGTTACACCCACGTAACAGATCCTGAGAGGACACAGCTAAAGGGAAATTTCCACATATAAACAAATAACACTTCTAAGGCAGCAGGTGACCCCACATTAACTAAAGTAACCAAATCGATGTCACCAAATCCTGAAGCCAGTACAAACATGAATCTGCAAGAATCAATTCCCAAGACATGTAGAAAATACTTTTATTAGTTCTTAAAAATATTATTTTCAAAGATATTAAGGGATTTTTTTAACAGTAGGTCTTTCAGCTGTCTTATCAACAGTGAAAATGTTTGTATTAAATAAAACAATGTTAAAAGCTATTTTCTTACCAGATGAAAAAAACAAACTGATTATTAAAACTGGCAAAACTTATTACCATACCAGAACTATTTACAATTCTTAGGCTTCCAACATTGAAATACATTACCTGTTGAGTAGAGCAGGCAAAATAGATGGTAGAGGCCCAAAGCACCTCCTGCAAGAGATGATTTTAGTTAGCGTGGACAGCCCATAATGGTGCAACTAAATAGTCAATAGAGAGAAATGTTCTATGCAGAGTTCCTCTTCCTACTTTCCCCCCACCCACAAAAACAAACCCAATGCCTTCAAAGTCACATAGAAGAGATTTGGCCAATAAAGTATCAATCAACATTCTCCCAGGTTACAAAAGCATAAGACAGAGTATCCTGTCAATTATAATGTGACCATTATTAGGTTCACTGATCATTTGCAGGCAAGTTTGTGAGATCTGGTCTAAGTCTAAGTGCGGCCAGTACGCAAATAACAAAGGAGAATACTCTTTAAGCTCCCTGCAGCAGGACAGTTAACTGGAAGTTTACTCATATAAAGTTGTCTATTAGATTGTCCTGGGACAAAGATTGCTTTAATGTCTGTGTTTCCTTTACTGACAATAAAAATGTATTTGGGCCGCCAGGAAGCCAAACTTTAAACTGTGCTGGGTATGCAAGCTGAAACCACCTGGTATTGGCTCTACAAACCCTAACTTCATCCCTAAAGCAGCCCTTCTGGCCCTGGTCCCTGGTGCACAGTTATTGCCAGTGTTTACCCTGGCCCCATTGACTGTAAGCTGCTTCCCAGGCTGCCCTAAGTTTGTTAGAACATGCTCTTCTAGAGTATATAAAGCAGGTCTCACCACAAGGGTCTGGGTGAGTTGTTGCGGGTTGCAGCCAGTACAAAGACAGTATCAGCCCATTCCATAATCACCTCATCTGCTAAGATGCTCTTCCACTTCGTGATCTTGCCCTTAATAAATCACATTCATTCCTGGGCCTCTAAGTCTTCAGGAATGCTGATGAAGTGAATTATTCTTCTATGAGTGCAACCCTCAAAGTCCACTAACCCCTCCTCAGCATACTGTAGTATGGACTGTGTTTCTTCCAGTTTGTTTTGAAAATTATCTTTATTATTAGTGTTTGCATTTGGTTGCCCTGAGTGAGCACTGAGGTCTTGTTCCATAAAACTCACTGTGGACTATATATTCCTAGATGGTGTTATTAAGCCTCTGTATCTCAACCATGATTAAATCAAATCAAACCTGGCTGCAGCTGAGGTAGCTCAATAGGTGTCAGTGATGAAGGGGTGAGAGCTGAGGTGCCCTGGTTATCAGGCAGCTTATTCAACAATGAAGGGGTGAGAGCCAGGGCACTCTGGTTATGGGCAGCTTATTCAATGATGAAGGGGAGAAAGCCGAGGCACTCTGGTTATGGGCAGCTTATTCAGCGATGAAGGGGTGAGAACCAGGGCACTCTGGTTATTGGCAGCTTATTCAACAATGAAGGGCTAAGAGCCAGGGCACTCTGGTTATGGGCAGCTTATTCAATGATGAAGGGGAGAAAGCCGAGGCACTCTGGTTATCGGCAGCTTATTCAGCGATGAAGGGGTGAGAACCAGGGCACTCTGGTTATTGACAGCTTATTCAACGATGAAGGGGTGAGAGCCAGGGCACTCTGGTTATCGGCAGTTTATTCTTTTTCTGCCCTTTTGACATCTGGCTTGGGAAGCATGAGTCTCATTAAAATTTATTCCCTTAGCATAGTTGTTTAAGCACACAGATTACCATATCTCAGTGACACAATTTAAATAACTTCAACAGGAGAAGTAGTGTGGGTACGGAAAACACGTCTCACACCATTGCCTCTCCAACTGGAAGAACCAACCCTAGCGGTAACTTTGATGGACTTACTTTCTAGCTTAAATCCCTTTTAAATTGATAAAGTGATCATCTTTTAGAGATGGACAGGAGCTTTATTTCTTGTTATAAAGTTTGTTGATGTGGTAGTTCCACCATATAGGAATAGTTTTAAACTTTTGTTTCTTGGCTGTTTTGTTTTCATCCTTGCTGTCTGCCAGTCATCAAGCCCTCCCAACCAATAGACCTATTCAGTCCTCATATCCAGGGACAGAGTAAGCCAGGAGAAGCCATCATTTAGGGAGTCATCAGAGGTGGTCTGACTTTTTTTTTTCTGCTTGTTCCCTGTCATCCACATGGGTGGGACATGCAGTGGAATGACCGTGGAGACCAGTCCTTCAGCTCCACAAAGAACATTACCCTCCAAATAGCCATACCCCTCCCCAATAAACACAAGTAGTGGTTTCCTCAGTGCCTACCAGGAAAGTTTCACTGACCCTATATGCCCCTGAGTATGGATAACCTTCCCCACCTCTCCTCAGGGCAGGTAATTGGACCACACCTCCTCACTCCTATCCCCTCTTCCTTAACCAGTTCCAAGACTCAAACCGCAGTCACTTGTGTTGCAGTAAGGGCTCTGTTTCTTTGCACCACAGGGACAGATGGCTGGGTTTAGTTTTAAACTACTATTATGCTTACGCCAGACTTGGACAGATACCTTCATACATTTATTATAGGTTCACAGGTACTTACCAGGCTATTTATCTGTGAGGATCTTAAGAAGCCTAGCCTTATATTCCCAGGGCAAGTTTTGAACCATTTGATTCTGCATAAGTATAACACAGAAACAAGGATTTGATGGGGCATTTACAATTATGTTTGAATAAAGTAAGAGAAGTACTTTGCTTTTGTGTTAAGTGGAATACAGTTCCACAAGAGCAATATTCTCTGTGGTACATATCTAGCCCTCAAATATGTCTTGTTTATGATACAGAAAAATTGAGATCCCTTGATATGGCATTTAAATTACCATTGGAGTTGCGAATATGTAATAGATCTGACAGGGCAGGGTTTGTTGAGGATCTATACTTGAGGCAGAGGTAGTAGCGTATATGATGTCGAAAAGAGGGAGAAGGCTTTGAGATGGTCTGCACAGTTTTTATGATTTAGACTCTTAAAATTTTAGTGCGAAAGTGTGGTTATTCCAGTTGTGATAAGTGTTTGGACAATACATACTGAGACATGCATTACATTCAGTGATTGGTCTGTTGAGAGCCGAGTACAGTGGAATGATTATATCACTAGATCTGGACACCATACCTTCAGATATAAACTGTGCAACAAGAAAGGACTACCTTACAATAGTGGATACATGTGATCAAAGAACAGTTCTTTGTTGACATGGGTTCCCAGATCCCTGACTACAGGATCAGCTTTCAGGGGTGTCTTATTAATGCGACAGTTAAAAGGGTGGTTACACTTGCTGAAGGATACTACTATACATTTCTTGGCATTTAGTTTCAGTTTGTGGGTTTGACAGCAGGTATTTGTTTGGGAAAGGCCTGCTTGGAGGATCTTGGTGTCCGCTGGGGAGTTTATGATAATACTACATTTACAATAATCTGCAAATTTAGTCTTCCATAAAACCTTAAAATTTGCTTTGACCTTTGAAAAGTACATGGCAAAGAATAGTGGCCCAACTCCACCCAAGGACTTGACCCTGGAGTACACCAGTAGTGACATGCCTTTTGGAGGAAGTTGAGTTGCCCACCCTAACTTTCTGGATGCTATTTGTGAGCCAGTTGGTTATCCAATGAGTTACAGAAAGGTTTACGTTTAACTGGGAAAGTTTATCTATGATGTCTAAATGTAGGATGGTGTTGACACCTTTGTGAGGTCTAGACATGGAGTGTGTACTGATTTGTCCTCATCTATTGTTTCAGTGACATTCTTGAAGAAGCCCCAAGAGGCAGTAAAATTCGGAAGAACAGGCAGCACCTCTAGGTATCAGGTCTGCTGAGGAGCTACACCATTTATGGTTTTCTGTAAGCAGAACAGGCAGCACCTGTAGTTAGAAGGTTTGTTGGGGGGGGGGGCTACACCATTTACGGTTTTCAGTAAGTAGAACAGGCAGCACCTCTAGGTACCAGGTGCACTGGGGGGCTACACCATTTATGGTTTTCTGAAAGCAGAACAGGGAGTACCTCTAGTTAGCAGGTTTGCTGGGGAGCTACACCATTTATGGTTTTCTTTAAGTAGAACAGGCAGCATCTCTTGGTACCAGGTCTACTGGGAGGTTACACCATTTATGGTTTTCTGTAAGAAGAACAGGCAGCACCTCTAGGTACCAAGTCTGCTGGGGGGGCTACACCATTTATGGTTTTCTGTAAGATCAGTAAATAATAAGTAACTGGTTTTGGAGTAAAGAGGTTTTCAGGGAGAATGTCACATTGAGGTGGTCAGATTTGTCTAGGGAGTAATAAGTGAGGTGGTTTAATTGGGGGAAGCATTTCTGAGGACAAGATCAATACCTCTGGTGGTCAAGGGGACAGTTTGGTCAAGTATATTGGCATTTACAAAGTTCAAGAATCCCTGGGTGCATTTGTTTTTAGTAGTATATGTTTAGAAGTTTATATGTGGGTAGTCGAAATCACCCAAAAAACAGGTGTTTGGCTTGATGCTTACCTTTTACATCAGATTAAAGTATTCAACATGCTGTGATGGATGCAATTCTATCATTGGTTGTAATGCAGTAACATCAGATTAAAGTATTCTACATGCTGTGATGGATGCAATTCTATCATTGGTTGTAATGCAGTAACATCAGATTAAAGTATTCTACATGCTGTGATGGATGCAATTCTATCATTGGTTGTAATGCAGTAACATCAGATTAAAGTATTCTACATGCTGTGATGGATGCAATTCTATCATTGGTTCTAATGCAGTAACATCAGATTAAAGTATTCTACATGCTGTGATGGATGCAATTCTATCATTGGTTGTAATGCAGTAACATCAGATTAAAGTATTCAACATGCTGTGATGGATGCAATTCTATCATTGGTTGTAATGCAGTAACATCAGATTAAAGTATTCTACATGCTGTGATGGATGCAATTCTATCATTGGTTGTAATGCAGTAACATCAGATTAAAGTATTCTACATGCTGTGATGGATGCAATTCTATCATTGGTTCTAATGCAGTAACATCAGATTAAAGTATTCAACATGCTGTGATGGATGCAATTCTATCATTGGTTGTAATGCAGTAACATCAGATTAAAGTATTCTACATGCTGTGATGGATGCAATTCTATCATTGGTTGTAATGCAGTAACATCAGATTAAAGTATTCAACATGCTGTGATGGATGCAATTCTATCATTGGTTGTAATGCAGTAACATCAGATTAAAGTATTCTACATGCTGTGATGGATGCAATTATATCATTGGTTGTAATGCAGTAACATCAGATTAAAGTATTCTACATGCTGTGATGGATGCAATTCTATCATTGGTTGTAATGCAGTAACATCAGATTAAAGTATTCTACATGCTGTGATGGATGCAATTCTATCATTGGTTGTAATGCAGTAACATCAGATTAAAGTATTCTACATGCTGTGATGGATGCAATTCTATCATTGGTTGTAATGCAGTAACATCATATTAAAGTATTCAACATGCTGTGATGGATGCAATTCTATCATTGGTTGTAATGCAGTAACATCATATTAAAGTATTCTACATGCTGTGATGGATGCAATTCTATCATTGGTTGTAATGCAGTAACATCAGATTAAAGTATTCTACATGCTGTGATGGATGCAATTCTATCATTGGTTCTAATGCAGTAACATCAGATTAAAGTATTCAACATGCTGTGATGGATGCAATTCTATCATTGGTTGTAATGCAGTAACATCAGATTAAAGTATTCTACATGCTGTGATGGATGCAATTCTATCATTGGTTGTAATGCAGTAACATCAGATTAAAGTATTCTACATGCTGTGATGGATGCAATTCTATCATTGGTTGTAATGCAGTAACATCAGATTAAAGTATTCTACATGCTGTGATGGATGCAATTCTATCATTGGTTGTAATGCAGTAACATCAGATTAAAGTATTCTACATGCTGTGATGGATGCAATTCTATCATTGGTTGTAATGCAGTAACATTAGATTAAAGTATTCTACATGCTGTGATGGATGCAATTCTATCATTGGTTGTAATGCAGTAACATCAGATTAAAGTATTCTACATGCTGTGATGGATGCAATTCTATCATTGGTTGTAATGCAGTAACATCAGATTAAAGTATTCTACATGCTGTGATGGATGCAATTCTATCATTGGTTCTAATGCAGTAACATCAGATTAAAGTATTCTACATGCTGTGATGGATGCAATTCTATCATTGGTTGTAATGCAGTAACATCAGATTAAAGTATTCTACATGCTGTGATGGATGCAATTCTATCATTGGTTGTAATGCAGTAACATCAGATTAAAGTATTCTACATGCTGTGATGGATGCAATTCTATCATTGGTTGTAATGCAGTAACATCAGATTAAAGTATTCTACATGCTGTGATGGATGCAATTCTATCATTGGTTGTAATGCAGTAACATCAGATTAAAGTATTCTACATGCTATGATGGATGCAATTCTATCATTGGTTGTAATGCAGTAACATCAGATTAAAGTATTCTACATGCTGTGATGGATGCAATTCTATCATTGGTTGTAATGCAATAACATCAGATTAAAGTATTCTACATGCTGTGATGGATGCAATTCTATCATTGGTTGTAATGCAATAACATCAGATTAAAGTATTCTACATGCTGTGATGGATGCAATTCTATCATTGGTTGTAATGCAGTAACATCAGATTAAAGTATTCTACATGCTGTGATGGATGCAATTCTATCATTGGTTGTAATGCAGTAACATCAGATTAAAGTATTCTACATGCTGTGATGGATGCAATTCTATCATTGGTTGTAATGCAGTAACATCAGATTAAAGTATTCTACATGCTGTGATGGATGCAATTCTATCATTGGTTGTAATGCAGTAACATCAGATTAAAGTATTCTACATGCTGTGATGGATGCAATTCTATCATTGGTTGTAATGCAGTAACATCAGATTAAAGTATTCTACATGCTGTGATGGATGCAATTCTATCATTGGTTGTAATGCAGTAACATCAGATTAAAGTATTCTACATGCTGTGATGGATGCAATTCTATCATTGGTTGTAATGCAGTAACATCAGATTAAAGTATTCTACATGCTGTGATGGATGCAATTCTATCATTGGTTGTAATGCAGTAACATCAGATTAAAGTATTCTACATGCTGTGATGGATGCAATTCTATCATTGGTTGTAATGCAGTAACATCAGATTAAAGTATTCTACATGCTGTGATGGATGCAATTCTATCATTGGTTGTAATGCAGTAACATCAGATTAAAGTATTCTACATGCTGTGATGGATGCAATTCTATCATTGGTTGTAATGCAGTAACATCAGATTAAAGTATTCTACATGCTGTGATGGATGCAATTCTATCATTGGTTGTAATGCAGTAACATCAGATTAAAGTATTCTACATGCTGTGATGGATGCAATTCTATCATTGGTTGTAATGCAGTAACATCAGATTAAAGTATTCTACATGCTGTGATGGATGCAATTCTATCATTGGTTGTAATGCAGTAACATCAGATTAAAGTATTCTACATGCTGTGATGGATGCAATTCTATCATTGGTTGTAATGCAGTAACATCAGATTAAAGTATTCTACATGCTGTGATGGATGCAATTCTATCATTGGTTGTAATGCAGTAACATCAGATTAAAGTATTCTACATGCTGTGATGGATGCAATTCTATCATTGGTTGTAATGCAGTAACATCAGATTAAAGTATTCTACATGCTGTGATGGGTGCAATTCTGTCATTGGTTGTAATGCAGTAACATCAGATTAAAGTATTCTACATGCTGTGATGGATGCAATTCTATCATTGGTTGTAATGCAGTAACATCAGATTAAAGTATTCTACATGCTGTGATGGATGCAATTCTATCATTGGTTGTAATGCAGTAACATCAGATTAAAGTATTCTACATGCTGTGATGGATGCAATTCTATCATTGGTTGTAATGCAGTAACATCAGATTAAAGTATTCTACATGCTGTGATGGATGCAATTCTATCATTGGCTGTAATGCAGTAATTTATTTTATTGAGCGTAGCTAGGAAATTCCTTTCTCTCTCTCCTCTCCATTTATATGACGAATGACATTGGCTCCTGGGTGAGCTGGCCTTTGAGGTCTGATCAGAGCACCTGTGTTGCAGCTATGAAGTGCTTTCTTGCACATGTGAACATGTACAGCCACAGGCATGCCACCTCATCGTGCCTGTCACATGGGTCATGGGACCATCCACAGCGAAGCCACTTTGTTGTTCAGCAGTTCAACTGCTGCCCTTAATATGACTAGAAATAATTTACTTTGCAGCCTTTTTCTCAGAATGTTGGTGTTTTGCTGGTCTTAAACCATAAGTAAGCAGCACTGGGAAATATTGTGCTAAAACATCTGTAATATTTGGAGCAATGCAATGACACTGCAGATCTTTCTGAATGCTCTCCCAAGCTGTAATATTTTGTTCTGAGTTATGGAATTTGCTTGTTTGCTATGTTTGTTGTCAGACAGCACCTGTTAATTTTAATCCATTTCTGCACATGCTGACATGATAGAAACTGTGCAATGTATACTGTACTATATTTGAGTACTGTTTGTACAGTGAACTGTTTCATGTGATTTATAAATGCATCTAAATGTGTTTTGAGATTCAGAAATAATTACTGTCAGTGGTAAGGCTTCTACAAGTGGTCACTCTCTTGTTGGTAACCCCTTCTGATTCAGAGAATCACCCAGCCTAAGCAGTTTTCCATGATATGAAGAATCATTGTGATGGGTGGTCTAACCAGCCATGCTGCAAGAATATGAGGCAATCCTGGGGAGTGTCTAATGCTAGTTAGCCACATATTCTCATCCAGAAATGCATGTGGTATGTGATTTACTCTGACAAGTGATCCAGAAAAATCACTCATCTGCATGAGTTAGCATGGTTAGCTGTGTCAATTAACAATGTCAAATGATGATGGTCAACCAATTCAGTCCTTGGGAGAGACTGCATTGCAATTAAATTCTGGGACATTCAACAGAGATAGTGTGATGTGTGTGTGAATGTTTGTGTGTGAATTGCAAGGGTATGAATGGAATGGGATGACTCTTTGTGTGTGTGTGTGAGACCACTGTAGATGTGTGTGGGGATGAAGGGGTGAATGTCTTTGTGAGTTTGTTCAAGTATCCTTGCATTCATCCAAGTTTGAGAAGTGATGATTTTCTGGTTGATGAATGAGTTTGTGTGCTGTAGTTAGCTGTGAATATGTTAGGTAGTTGTGTAGTTCAAGCCAGGTTAATTGCTTTAAGCTATGACAATGGTGGGTCCTATGAAGGAGAGGGACAAAAAAGAAGGGACAGTACCAGCATCTTGGAAGAAAGCTATGCTGGCTGTACTATTCAATCAGGGCAAAGACCCTTTAAATCCAACTCCATATAGACCAGTATTTATTTTGAACCATGATTATAAAGTATTTATGTCTATGCTAGCTAAGAGAATGGCCAAGGTGTTGCCAAAACTGATAGATATGGATCAATGTGGTTTTGTGGAGAGAGAGAAACATTTGACAACATTTATTGAACAAAACTATAATGATCCAAAGGGAAGCAGAGTATGACAAGACTTTGTTGTTGGTGGGTCTTGAGGCAGAGAAGACATTCCATAGAGTTAGCCAGGATTTTATGAGTATGGCACTGGTAACACTTGTATTTCTGACTAACAGGCTAATTAGGATGACATATGAAGGCTCAGAGGCAATACTCAAGGTGGTGGGATTCCTCTCTAACAAGCTGGGTTAGAATAGAAGAACCAGGCAGGGGTGTCGTCTTTCTCCTTTTTTTATTTACCTTATATTTAAAGCCATTGATAAAGAAAATAAGGGACTCATAAATTCAAGGTTACAAATGGTATGGTACTCAAGAAAAATTAGCCTTATTTGCAGATGAAATTATTTATATTTATAAATCCAGAAAAATGTATTTCAGTGTTGTGTAACATTTGATACAGTTTCAGTCTTTTTTTGGATATAAAATAAATGAGGATAAAAACAAGGCTACAGTAGTGAACTATGTTCCCACACATGAATTAGTTCAGCAATATCATATTTATGGCGACATGATAACATGAAATATTAAGGTATCTGGATTAAAACAGACTTGATTATGCAGATAAGGATAAGTGGGACGAGACTAAATGAAAAAGTGAGATGTTGGTAGCTCTTGGAAATGGTTATAATATCTTAAACATGAAAATATCAATAAAAACCTTATCAAAAAAGACAAAAAGAAATAACGGCCCCAGCACAAATACCCGAAAAACCTCCTTTTAATGCAGATTCTGGTACCTTGGCTGTTCGTCTTCTAGGAATAATTCACCCTCACAATGTGGTAACATTTATACAGACCCCAGTAGGCTCATTAAACAATTTCATTAAGCAATCCCATTATTAAACAATTAATCAATAAGCCATTTATAAACACATTTCATACTTAAACAATACAAAATTCAAAAAAACTCTTCCAATATTCACTCATATACATAAATATATATTTTTTAAAAACTTGTAATATTTAATTTACTATTTTATTTTTATTGTTTTATTTTTCATTTTCAATATAAATTACTAAATAGACACCCAAATTCATACCCCTAGGGGATAGTGTTCTATAATTTAGAATCATTCTACTTTTAAGCCTGTCTAACTCCTGCTTAAAATGACCCCCTCTAAGTGGATGGGGACAAGCCAAAACACTAAAAAGAAACTCTCACTAGAACCCACCCATGTGCTCAGCAACAGGATTATTCATATTATATTTCCTTATATCACTCAGATGCTCCATAATCCTAACCATAACCTTATGTTTAGTCTGACCAATACACCACTTTATATTCTGGCATATACTACTCCACAGGATTCACAACTGAATCCTCCCATAATTAAATATTTCCTACCATTACTTTTTTTATACTGTTAAATTCCTGATCTTTGGGCAGACCCTACACATTCCACAAGCCCTAGCCCCCAATTTATCTCCCTTATTCAAAGTCCCTGAGCTAAAATTCCGTAATTCTTTCAAATTACTATACCTTCCATAGGAGAAGATCACATTTTTAGGGAAGAAACTACTCACCTGAACATTGTGGCACACTACGTGCCATAAATATAATAGCCAGGTACAATCATTTAAAATGTTCTGTCCTTTAAATAATGTACCAGATCAGACACAGTACTATCAACCAGAGAAGAAGCTGTGGACCATATTTAATTAAGAATTGAAGGAATTTTTTTGGGAGGAGGGAAATAGGGCAAGAGTTAAGTTGGATATGTTGTTTCTCCCACAAAACAATGTAGTTTATGATATACTTTAGACTACACAGCTAAGGCTCAAGTACATATCAGAAGCAGAAGACTTCAAAGCAAAGTAGAAAGAAATTATATTGAAATGCTGGGGATTCACAATAGCAACCATAAAGAATATTATATGTACAAAGCAGCAGAAAATATTTAGAGAACAAAGCCAACATGGGAATGAAGAAAAGGGATTTTACCAGTAGGAATGACTGTAAGTAGGGGCACAGAAAATAGGCAAGAGGGAGCTGAAATTTACTGGTGAAAATCAGCAAAGGAACAAAGGTACTGAGAGCAAATAACTATGGAGGGAACGTCATAGAATGGAATGAAGCAAAGCTGAAGTCTGGACTATGGGTTGGAGACTTCCTTTCTTACCAGGTGTTGATAATAGAGTGCTGGCATAAAGAAAATGATAGGCTAGTATTAAATGAAAGACCAGCTCTGGTTAAGTTTATAGTAGAGTCTAGAACAGAAGTTGTGGTTAACAAGAGATAATTAGTAGGGCATATAAAATAATGCATGATAAGTATAAGAATCAATTACAAGAACGTAGAAAAGGCTGAAAACTGAGAATGGAAGGGCAATATACAGTGAAACAATGGGGGCATATTTGTATGGGCTCCCAAGTATGCAACAAAATCTAGAAGTTTAGGATTTTTGCATGTAAGTGAGTAGACAGGTATTTTTACACCCAGGTAGACTTCAGAGGATTTTTTCTGCAGCAAAATAGCAATTGCTGGAGGTGTGATGGGAATGAGAGGATACCTGCAAGGGTCCACTTTCAAATCTCAAAATTCCAAAACTTCGAACCTCTGATTACCAAAGTCCAGTGGATCGAAGTTTTGAAATCTTGAAATGAAAAAAAATATCTAACATGCTAAAACTTCTGAAGTCATATTTTTACAGGGGGGCAAGCCCCTACACCCCCCATGTGGGGGGCTGTGCCCCCACACCTCCTGCTACTTAAATATACCAACTCTGAAATCACACTATAGTGAAGACAATGGTAAAGTTCCAGTTCCACACTGTATGGCGATCTCCACTGACAAGTTTTGAGATTTCAAAACTTCGATCCTCTGGGCTTCGGTAATTAGAGGTTCGAAGTTTTGGAATTTCGAGATTTGAAAGTGGACCCACCTGGAACATTTTTTTTTTCAGAATGCAATGAGCTGATAGATTCTAGAAATTTCATATGAGTACTTGATCTGAAATGTTAGGGCACCAAATTATTTTAAATAAGGAAATGATTCTTTTGAACTGGGGTATAGAAATAAAGTTGCCTAGATGCAGTAAGGCCCTACTAAATTTAATGATGTTGGCTGCCAAGAAAAAAAAAACAATTAGGAAATGGAACTAAAAAACAAATCCAACTGTAACAGAATTGCTGAATGTTGTAACGGAGATGCAAGAACTGGAGGGGGGATCTTTAGAAAAGGAAAGTAGTAAATAATATAGAAATAAATGGAATCTATAGAAGTGCATACAGTTAATAATGCTCAGGAGAAGTGATATTTCAGGGAAGGCAGGACTTGAGTAGTGTATGTAATGTTAAACTGAATAACGGTTAAGCAAAAATATTTGTATAATGTGTAAAATGAAAAACATTGTTGTCATGGTGCATTTTCTCTATTATAACTGAATCTGTACTCATGTTCGTTTAATTTCTCCAAGTCTTTTGGGTTTCTAGTACCATGATGGGAGTGGACCCTATTTCTAAGTCAAAGTATGATTAAAGTTCATGAAATTAGCATTGTGTAAATCTTTGATATTAGCCAAAAATGCTCTTAGCGACACTTGCAATGTGCCCAGAACTGACTCCTTCAGAAATTCATATGGAGTTATATGTTTCAGTAGCATATCTAAATATGACTGTAAAGTCTTTTCTATGAGACCCATTGCTCCTACTACTACTGTTACTGTCTGAATACCCTTCTTCTACATTACCCTCATTTCTGCCTGCAAATCCTGATATTTTATGACTTTGTAGGTCTCTTTCTCTCTCTCTCTCTGTATGTAAGACAACATAATCACTGGGTGTAGCAATTTCAGTGGTCAGTGCTACTTTGGGCTTTTTTTTCATGGACTACTATATCTGTTTTTTCTCTCATCTATTTTTGAACTGTTGCTAATGGGTGATTCCATGTGATAAAAACTTGATTATTTTCTATAATGCTTTGAGGCGTATGTTTCCAATGCTTCTCAGCTACTTCAGTATTGTAATGTTTGCACAATCCCCAGTGCAACAGTCGTCCTGCATTATTATGCCTTTCAGTATACAGGCCCTCTGCCATCAGTGTATCACACCCAGAAACAAGAAGAGTGACCGTTTCTAGGTCTGTTTTACAGAACCTGAATTTGTTTGTTTCTCCCACATGTTCAATGGACTTTGTAAATCGTGTACTTAGTCCACTATCCTGGGCCGCCAATATTAACCTTTCATCTTTTGGTTTAAATTCACCACTCCTTAACTATTCCTGTGTCAAATCCTGATTGACATGAGGTTGTTCCAGGAGTTTTGTGTACTTGCAACTATATTTATTACTTTTCCACATTTCTTGCTTTCTCATCTGATCCTTCTACGTATATTCAGCACTCTATTATATATTTGTTTTTTGGCACATTCAGTCGCTGCTTAATTTTGTCTATTTCTGGTTTGATTTCCATTTTTTTTCTTGACACTGATATGCTTCTGCTAAGCTAAGCAGGGAAGTCATCTTAGACCTGGTCTACTCATGTTTTAAAAGTTTTGCTATGTTTGGATCTGGTGAGGTCAGCAGATATGTATGCAGTCCTATGACTGCAAGATCTATACACGTAATCAGTTTCAAGGAGGCCCATGCTTCCCTCAGAATGAGAAATATATCTTGGTATCCACTGATTTTTATATATCATTTGATAAGTGTGGAGCATTTTTCTTGTTTTCCTTTCCAGCTGATCCAATACTTTTTGGGGCCAATCAATCACCCCAAAACTGTAAGTTAGAACAGGAAGTGCAAATTGTTTCAGTCCTCTTAATTTCTCCATGTCTTTTGGGTTTCTAATACCGTGACAGGAATGGACCCCGTTCCTAAGTTAAAGTATGGCTAAAGTTCATGAAATTAGTATTATTTCAATATTTGATGTTAGCCAAAAGTGCTCTTTGCAGCACCAATAATGTGGCCACAACTGACTCCTTCTGCAATTCATATGGAGTTACATGTATCGATAACATATCTAAATACGACCGTAAATTCCTTTTTATAAGACGCTTTGCTCCTACTACTGTTGAAACTGTCTGGGTATCCTACTTCCACATTGCCCTTGTTTCTGTCTGCAAATCCTGGTATTTTATGACTTTGTGTCTCTCTGTAAGTAAAACACATTATTCACTGGGTGTAGCAATTTCAAAGGTCAATGCTACTTTTGTCTTCTTTTCATGGAATACTATATCTGGTTTTCTCGCATCTATTTGTTGAACTGCTAGTAATGGGTGATCCCATGTAATATAAACTTCATCATTTTCTAAAATACTTTGTGCCTTATGCTTCCAGTGCTTTTCAGCTACTTTAAATTTATAATGTTTGCGCAATCCCTACTGCAACATTTCAGCTACTTTAAATTTATAATGTTTGCGCAATCCCTACTGCAACATTTCAGCTACTTTAAATTTATAATGTTTGCGCAATCCCTACTGCAACAGTCTTGCCACATTATTGTGCCTTTCAGTATACAGGCCTTCAGCGATTAGCATATCACACCCAGCAACAAGATGTGTGACTGTTTCCATTTCTGTTTTACAAAACCTGCATTTGTCTGTTTCTCCAACATGTTCAATGGACTTTGTAAACTAACGTGTACACTATCATGGGACATCAATATTATCCTTTCATCTTTTGGTTTAAATTCACCTCACCATGAAGTTTTCCAGGAGTTTTCTGTACTTGCAACTATATTTATGCGTTTTCCACATTTCTTTCCTTCTTATCTGATCCTTCACCTTATATTCTTGCTGTTGTTTTGTGGCAAATTCAGTTGTTGCCTGATTTTTATCTACTTCTGATTTGATTTCCATTCATGCTCGACACCGATATGCTTTTGCTAAACTAAGCAGGGACGTCATCTTACATTTATTCTCTTCATGTTTTAAAACTTTCACTACATTTGGATCTTGTGAGGTCAAAAGACATGCATGCAAGCCAATAACTGTAGATGTATACCTGTAATCAATTTTGAGGAGGCCCATACCTCCTTCGGAACAGTCTGACAAGCCTGATCTGCAAGGGCATGGAACACATTATCATGGAACTTATAAACAAAGACATTGGCAACCTTCAAACACTGGACCCCACCCAGTTTGGGTTTGTGAAGGGCCGATCTTGTCTCCTGAATCTGATTGACTTCTTCGAATCAGTCTCCAGAGCTGTGGATGAGGGTAAGGTGGTCCACACAGGCTATCTGGACCTCGCCAAGGCCTTCGACACCATCCCCCACTCTTGAATCATAGATCAACTTACTAAGCTGGGCATAAATCCCTACATCACTCGATGGGTTGCCAACTGGCTTACTGACAGAACCCAGACTGTAAAAGTAGCCGACTCCAAATCCAGCTCCAGACAAGTGACAAGTGGAGTACCTCAGGGTTCAGTCCTTGGACCACTCTTGTTTGGCATCTACTTCTCTGAAGTACAGGCTAACACTAAGGGACTCTGGCTAACAAAGTTTGCAGATGACTGCAAACTGGGAGCCATTATTGAATCCCCAAATGATGTGGATATTCTACAAAAGGGCCTTACAGAAACATGATGCCTGGTGCCAGAGCCATGGGCTCAAGCTTAATGCCAATTAATGTATAGTTATCCCCTTTGGAAAAAAAACATGTACCCATGAATTACCACATAGGTGGCAGGACGCTAAACATCAAAAGTGTGACGAGAGACTTAGGGACGCAGGTGGACAGTGGTCTCACTTTTGATATCCACATTGCCACAACAGTCAGGAAATCCTTCTATGTGGCACACCTCATCACTAAGGGCTTTTCATCCAGAAAAAGGAGGTCATTGTCCCACTGTACTCATCCCTCATTAGACCCATTATAGAGTATAATGCCCCGTTTGGTATGTACCTCACAAGACATCTGCAACAGCTGGAAAGGCCACAGAAATACCTCACTAAAAGAATCACAGGCCTAAAGTAGATGCCATATGCTGACCGTCTAAAAAAACTCCAGCTATACTCTGTGGCATATCGTCTACTCAGAGGCGATCTGTGCTTAACATACAAGGCCATGTCAAACTCTGAGCTGTTGGACATGCTCCACTTAAAGAAATCCCAATCCCTCAGAGCCACACACTCCAGGCATCTAAACCTTGTCATCACAATGAACAAAACATCTGGAGGGATAGGTTCCTGACCCAGAGACTCCCCATACTCTGGAATAGACTGCCCATACATGTCAAGAAGAGCGCCTCATTGGCCCTCTTCAATAGGAACCTTGATGATTGGATTGGCGATAGGAAATTCACCCCGGGGATCATGTCAGTTGCCCTGCTAGACAGGGGCCCAGAGAAGTAAATATTGTGGGAAGAAATATCCAGGGAATTGTTATGGCTAGGCTTGCATAGGCCCTAGGGCCGATAGCCTAGTACCAACCTATGAATGTATAATCTTGGTATACACTGATTTTTATAAATTGTTTGATAAGCATGTAGCATTTTTTCTTGTTTTCTTGTCCAACTGATTGAGTACCCTTTGGGGCTAGTAAATCAACCCATAACTGTAAATTAGAACTGTTACAGCAAATTGGTTTATAGCTTGGACTTTGTTCCTAGACATCAGGGCTGTTTTCAGTATTAATTTTAGTCTTCTAAAATATTCTTTACCAAGTTTTATTTGGATTTGTTCATGTTTCATTGTTGATCCTTCATCTGTTCCCAAATATTTATACATTCCTTCCTGCTCAAGTTTCTTTTTATCACATTCCTGTCCCCGACTGATATTTTCTTGGTGCTGCAGTTTTCCTGCATTAAAGGTTGCTTTTGCACATTTATCAAGACCAAATGACATTCTTATATCATCTGAGAAAGCTTTGCCCACTTGCAGTTGTGCTTTTGATTCTCATCTGATGAACTATACAGTTTTTAATCATCCATAAAAAGAAGACAAGTCGTTACACTTTGTTGTTTTCTAGGAGCCAAATTGGAATCATGAAATAATCTGTTAAGTAAACAGCTTAATGGGTTAAGGGAAATGCAAAAGAGCAGCGGTTACAAAGACTCAACCTGGAATATCCCCCTTTGAATTTTTATCCCTGGAATAATAATTTGTTCTTTATCATGGCTTAGCTGCAAAGTGGTTTGCCATTGTTCCATGGTCATTGTAATGTAATCGATCAATGTAGGGTGTATTTTATATATTTGCAAGCACTCTTTTATCCATGAATGTGGGATGCTGTCAAATGCTTTTTTGTAATCTATCCATGCCATACTTAGATTCTTCCCCCTTTTTACAATTATCCATTATGACTTTATTTAACAAAAATATGATCCTTTGTCCCATATGAAATTTCTTTTGTTCCCCTTTTATTCTATTGCTATGATTGAATTTTCTTCGAAATGACTATTAACTCTGTCGGCATCAATTCCAGTTTATACATCATCAGAAGGCAGTTATTGGTCTATAGTTATTAGGATATCTTGCATGTTCACTCTTAAGGAGGATTATAATTTTATCTGTTGTTAAACAAGTTGGTGTCTGTTCGGCATGCGCATATAAATAGTTCTGACTCATGGCTAAATCTTCATGTAAAGATGTTAACACTTTCAGCCAGCAGTTAGGTACTGCATCTGGGTCTGGAATTTTCCAATTAGGAGCGTTTGTTAATTTTGTTTCAATTTCTCTGTGGCCGTTACTTCATCCCATTTTATATCCTGTACATTTGAACTTCTTATTCTTTCTTTTACTTTATTATATTCCACAAGATCTTCAAAGATATTTCTTTAAAATGTGCCTTTTCCTTCTGTTTTTGGTGGTGTTTCAATTTCTTTTACCTTGTTTCACAATTCTTTATAAAACATTTTGGGTGATCAATAAGTTGTGTATTTTGTATTTTTCCTTTATATTTCTCTGCACATCTTCTTCAAAGTTTTTTCTGCCTGTGCTGATCTTTAGTTTATTATTTTCAATAGTGTATGACAGATCCTGCTTTGTTCTGATACTGAGCATTGCTTTTACAGTATCTATTGTTCTAAGTATTTTTGTTGATTTGTTCCCTCTTCTGTAATCTTCTAACAGTGACACTTCTTGTCTTAATTGCTTTATAGTTTTCTCTATTTGATACTTCCACGATGGCATTCAATTTCTCCCATTCCTTTCCCCTACTGTCCTGTGTTTTTGTGGTAAGACTTCATCTGTTAATAATTTAGCTGCAGAGTAATATATCTTATTTACTTCTATTATATCGCAAAAATTTCTATGAGAAATTTGATTACTGAGTTCATTTGTTTTATCAGACTTCTAACATTTTGGATCTTATTGACTTTCTGTAGTCTATTTCTTTCATTGATCTTAATGTGTCTAGCCGTCTCAATTAAATCAAGCAGGTCTTCCCTTAAATCATTTTCTTCTTAACAGATCACATTCTTTGTTCTCCATTTTCTGTGGGCATTCAACAGAAAAATCCAGAACATCTTCCTGTACCATATTCTCTTCAGCTTCATCCTGTGTCAACCGTTGCTTTTTCATATAGAAACTCACTGGCCTATTACTCCACAACATTGTATCAGCGTTGTCATGGTTTTCTGTTCCTTCCCTTGCTGTGCAACTCCAGCTGAAGTTTTATACTTATTTCCTACTGAAGACTACAAAATATCTTCATATGGCAACTGATTAGATGTTTCCCTCTCCACTGGTTTCTCTTTATTTTGAGGATTCTATCATGTTGTGGTGTTATCAGAGTTAGATTTACACTAAATCCTTCACTTTCATAACTTCAGTTTCTATTTCTTTAACTTCACCATTACTAATTTGCTTTTCTGCCTTCCCCCTTTGTTTTCTTATTTTTGTAATGCAAAATTTTCCATATCTGGATACCTTTGCCTGTATATCTCTTCAGGTATCTTTGGTGCTGCTCTTTTTGTATTTATTAGTTTTGCTTTGCCTTTGCATAAATATTGCATCATATTAAATTCTTTCCAGTGTCCATATTTCTTCTTCAGGTGTCTCCCTCACCTCCTGTTTCTCCTTACTTGGGGGACTCATTGTTCCATTATACTGTAACATAATCTGTGTTGAAATTTCTATGATAAATCCTTCACTTCACAGCTATTCCATAACTTCAACTTCTATTTTTTAACTTCTACTTTAATAATCCTCTGTTCTGCGTTCCCCATTTGTGATCTTATTTTTTGTATTGTGAAATTTTCCATATCTGAGTGCTTTTACCTATATTTTTCTTCGAATATCTTTGGAGCTGCTTTTTTGTATTGGTTAATTTGGACTGATCCTTTGTATAAATACAGCACCTTATCAGACCTCTCTTTCTTTCTCATGTCCATGTTTCTTTTTTATATCTTTCAAAAATATCTAGATTGCTGTCCTTTATAGTTTTGCACTTCCTGAGTCACTTCTTTTTCCAAGCAGCCCAAGGTTTCTTGGTCTATATACTGTTTCTCATGAATCTGTTGCATTAATGAACATAAAATTGTATTTGAAGCTTTTGGCAGTTTTTCTTGTGCAATTATTTTTATTTTTTTGAATTTCTCCCAATCTTTTGTATATCTTCTATCTGGAAATTCTGGGATTCCTGCATAATAGTAACAATGCATAATTTCCTTCTTATCCTTGATACTCCACTCTGTCATCTTTATGGCCTGTCAGTTTTTGTGATTTTTGTGGACTAATACTTCTTTCTACAACAGGGGGTCATCCTCCCCTGAACCTGGCCTAACATCATTGTAGGAATGCTTCCGTGTCTTGGGGATTCTACATTGTCATTTTTCCCAGTCTTGGCTACCAGGATTGGACACTTTTTTTTATTCTGGGACCTGTGCACTCAGCCATCTTTTTTTGTTTTAACCTACTTCTGTCCATGATGTATGCTATATAAAATGCTGTCTATATATCAGTGTTGTCTTGGTGAGATTTTGTAAAAACAGGATCCACCTCTTGAACTACTCACCACGACTTGAGGATGAATTCATTTCCAACAATAAATTACTATTCTCTTTTGCTTGCTGATTTTAGCATCTATCCATTGAGACCCCAATCATCTCTCTATTTGTACTCAAAGTTTCACTATGAAATGTGTGATGTTAATAAAGATGTTAAAAAGACTATCCTTAAAGGTAGACAAAGTAGCAGCTTGACTTGTAGTGTTAACTAATCCCATAAGCAAGGAATACATCGAGTTAGGATCCTATCCTTTGAGAGAGTCTTGTTTACTTACTGGTGTAGATTTAGATCACAAGTATGGAAGTTTGTAAAGCCTGTGGTTTTGAGAAGAAATATGAGGTCAAATGGAATGAGATCTTTAATGGCTTGAAAAGTGAGACAAAGTAATCTTAGAACAGCTGCTAGGCTACTGAATATAAGGAGACTCTTGCTCATTTATCTGGATAGTTGAAGGATTTAAAGTCTTTAAATTTTCTTGAGTAGAAATTTTTGGGACCTTTTCAGTTGAGCAGCATGCTTGGATATGTACATATCAAAGGGGGCATTGTGTGCAATGATGGACATGATAAGAAAAGAGCACAATGGTAGCATGACATTTCCAGATCTTGAAGATATTGCCTTGGAAAGTAACTGGACCAGATAGGATTTCCTGATGATAGTGGAAATGTGATGATTAAATGAAAGGCAGTTATCCACATAAGTATCCAGGTCTCTTATGTCTGAAAAGGAATACTGTTTAAAAATGTATGATGTGGGAGCTGCTTCTTTGCCAGGTGCTAGTACTCTATACATGTTTGCATTTAGCTTTAGATTGCTTTCCATATGCCAAATGTATGCATCTTCTAGTCCCTGATGAAACTGTTTAGTATCTATGCATAACAGCATAAAAGTGCCCAGCTTGTAGTCATCAGCAAACATGATCAACCACCCTTCTGGAGTATCTGCTTGGATGTTTGCGAAATAAACACCAAACAGGAGGGGGGGCCAGCACATATCTCTGTAACATCCCACTATTTAAAATTTTACATTCTTAGATGATACCAGCAACTTTTACAATTTTAGATATGTTTGATAGCCAATTTGCAATTCAGTGGACATCACTGATGCTTACATTGAGTATTTCTAACTTTTACATAATACCAACATAGGAACAGTATTACAAGCCTTGGCCAGGATGAGATAAGCAGTGTGCATGGAGTGATCACCAAGTTCAGTTGGTAGGACCTGCCCTTCTCAAACAGATCAGTTAAGTTGCCTCTGTCTGCATAAATGTATTCTACTATGTTACGTTCCATGGCTTTCCATATAAGGGTGGTGAGGCTGATGGGATATGCCTATCTGCTATGAGTACCCTCAGTAGCCATTTTTCCCTTATCTCTCCCAACATCTCGATCATATCTGCTGTGACCTCATCTCAACCTGTTGCTTTCCCTTACTTCATTTTCTTTAGTGTTGTTTTTACTTCTTCTAGGGTGGGCTCCTCCTCCTCTTTCATTGTAGGCTGTATCTAGGCCAGAACAGCTTATGTGGGGGGTTTCTTCATTCAGACGTTGTTGGAAGTACTCCTTCCATCTGCCTTTGATACCCTGTGGATGGTAGCCTGGCTGTTGCTGGCATCCCTTATGAAGGGTGTCTTACTGTCTTCTTTATCATTCTGTCTTTCCTGTTCAACCTGATAAGAGTTTCTTTGCGCCATCCACAAAGTCATTTTCCAGAAGTTAATAGTGTGCCTCTGATGCCTTGTTCTTTGCTGTTGCAACTCCTCTTTTAGTCTCTTTGTTAGCTTACCAGTGTTCCTTCCTAGCCTGGTCTGTCTTTTCTATCTCCCACTTTTTCCTGCACTCCTTCATTCTTTTGATAACTTCCTGGACGTCTGTATTCCAGCACTAACTTTCCTTATGTACCTTATTTCCATACTGGGCATGGCTGTACAACTGTTCTGTAGTCCTTACACATGCTGTTTTGAGGCACTGCCATTCTTCTTCAACTCCATCTATTTCCTCTTTTTCCAGAGGTGCTTGAACCCTGAGCAATTTCCTGAACTGTTGTGGTTTCTCTCCAGTCAACTTCCAGATCTTCAGCCTGGTTTGTGTTGACCTTGGAGCCTTATCTGACCACTGCTTGCAGCTCATTCTGGCAATCAGTGGTTGATTCAGTGGGCTAACTATTTCACTGGAATGACTTTGCAATCACTGATTCTACCCCACTGCCCTTTCATTACTAGGAGGAAGTCTACTGCAGTTGCATATTGGCCACTTATATATGTGATTTTGTGACTCTCTCTCTTTCTGAAATATGTGTTGGCTATAAAACCATCTGCCAGACAGAAGACTAGAATGGCCTCTCCTTTATTCCACTTGCCCCTTCCATGTTGACCCGGGCAGTTCTCATATTCTGTTCTGTCTGTCCCAATATGTGCATTCAGATCACCCATTATCAACACCAGTTGAAGTTGTCCTGCATTATCTAGTAGGTCCTGTAACTGCTGTCTGAATATACTCTTCTCCTCACTATCACAATCCTGCTGTGAGGTATAGGCTGAGATTATGAGTACTGCTCTATCACTGCACTTGAGTCTGTCACTAATTCCAATGAAATCCCTCACTGTCTTCTGAAGCCTCACCCTCAAAACAATTATCACACCATTTCTAGCCTGTCTGCCTCCTGCATAGTAGACTCTGGATCCCAAGTCAAGTGGTTTTGCTGCACTGCCCTTCCACCTTGTCTCCTGGATACATAGTTTGTCCAGCCTTCTCCTTACCATCTTGTCATCCATTTCCAAGCTCCACCCTGTCAGCTAGAAGCTTAGACTGAGTGAGGCAATTCTTAGTTCATGTTTGTCAGGTTGATTTGGTTTAGATCCAGCTTTCACTCAACATCCCAGGTAACCCAAGCTGGGCAACAGGACACCAGCCAGGCAGTAGCTTATTGATCCAGGGCTGCTGGGCTTTATGGCAGGCACACAATGGCCAGTAGGGGCATATACACCCCCCCACCATTAGCATGGGTCCCTGGTGTAGGTTGGAGTAGGCTGGGTTCTCAACCCACTTATCAATGGCAAATACCATTGCCCATTTGGCCGACATTAGTCAAAATGACTAGGTCTTCTACTGCCACTTTTTTACACCCTTGAGTGGCTAGTTCTGTCACTGTGTGCAGTCTGTGATCTGTGCTCTCCTATCTTAAGGATACAGTACACCATAGTAGATGCCCAAAGCAGTTGGTCTGTACAACTCTTCCCCCCATAGGGCACTATCTAAAGTCTGTGCTCTTGCCCACAGCTCCATAAAGTCAATTATTTTGTGTTTTCCCCTTAGCTGCCATCAGCTTTTCTCCTCATTCAGTGAGCCTACTGGACCCATGTTAGCCTTCCTCAGACTTAGCCCAACTCAAGTCTGAAGCTGGTGAGGAGATTGAGGACATTGGCACAGTGTCATTGCTGCCAGGAAGTGTGTCCTAATCTCTCCCATCCTTGGCAATCTTGCAAGCTCTGCTTAAGTGCAAGAGTAGGTACATGTGGGTTTCTGCTTGTACTCATCTTCTGACTTAGAGGCTCACTGCACATGTAGCAAGAGCTCCATAGTCTTGTATACTGCTTATTGCGGTACGCCTGGGTTGTCTCTTTTTCTCAAGATTGGTAAGGCAACACTGGCCATTCACTATGACCCTCCTCCTTTGCGACCCCCTCCAGCACCTTTATCACTAGTTGAATATGGGTCGCAGTAAGGGCTTTAACCCTCTGTGTCACAGGGCTGATGATCTAGTCTTGGTATATAGACATCATTTTTCATGAAGGGAAGATGCTACTTAGGGTCACAGTGGTTCCTGGTCTAGCATATGCATAAGAAGTTCTATCATGTCCTCTGCATGTCTTTCTGGGTGGAGCACCTGAGGTAATTCACTTCCACATAGGCAACCAATAGGTCTTAATAATGTGGCAAGACTATTGCACTGGGGATTGTGCAAACATTATGGTACTGAAGTGGCTGAAAAACGCTGGAAACATTAGCCATAAAGTATCACAGAAAATGATGGTCTGTATCACATGGGATCATCCATTACCAACAGTTCAAAAGATAGATGCTAGAAAACCGGACATAGTGGTCCAAGAAAAGAAGACAACATTAGCATTGATAATCAATATTACCACAGCCAGTGACTACAGTGTCCTGTGTACAGAGAGAGACAAAGTCATAAAATATCAGGACTTGCATGCAGAAATGACAGCAACCGGGAAGAAAGATACCCAGATAGCTCCAATAGTAGTAGGATCAATGGGTCTTATAAGAGTCTACAATCACATTTAGATATGCTACCAATATATGTAACTCTGTACAAATTGCAGGAGTCATTACTGGGCACATTGCAGGTGCTGTGAAGAGCACTTTTGGCTGACATCAAACAGTGAAACAATATTAATTTCATGAACTTTAATAGTAGTTTGACTTAGGAATGGGGTCCAATTCTGTCATGATATTAGAAACCCAAAAGATTTGGAGAAATAAAAAAAAAAAATCAGGATAACCATATTCAGGAATTACAAAATTCCCTTTCACACAATCTTTGTCCCACTATCCCTAGTCTTGCCAGATGTCCCACTCATCCGACACAAGCAGCAAAAAATGACATTTCAGATTTTCTTTACAAAAGATTAACCTAAGAAGTTTCACTAGATGAGAAAGAGTCTAGATTTTACTCCAAATTCTTTTTAGTGCTTAAAATGATAAAGGACCGCAAGCCAATATCGGATCTAAATAACATAATTACATATATCATAAAAGAAACATTTTCTATGGCCATGGTTCAGTCAATCATTCTTTGTTTAGCAAAAGGAAACTGCATGTGCTCTTTGTACTTCTAAGACAATTGCCTCCACATTAGCATTGCCAAAGAGTCCAAGAGCTCTGTACACTTCTGAGTCAGAGCCAGCTATTATTAGTTCTAAGAACCTTCTTTGGTCCCACTTAAGCCCCCAGGTGTGTTCAACAAATGCACGTCTTTATTAGCAGGTCATGAGAGACTGCAGGCAGAGAAGGTGTTTTCTTAGTTGTGTATTACCTGCTCTCTTCTTTCAATATATGGTAAAAGTGTAGGAGTCTCTGACTTCATTATTTCATTTAATGGGAATAACATATCCTGTAAAAAAATCACAACTAATGTCTTCACAATTGCTCACTTTTATTAGCTACAATGTGGATATCAAACCATGCAGGACACACTCTCCCATAGATATATTCAAACAAATTTGTTATCCCTTCTCAAGCTATTAGATGACTTGTTCCATCTTTGACTCAAGCTTCCAAGTAACATGACACCGTTTATTCCCATGGTCCCTCATATTAGTATCATATGGGAATTCTGCAGATTGACCATAAGGGTACACCATCACAGACCTTGGATCCACTGTTTAATTAGATCAGCATCTCCAGAGCTTGCAGGCATCAACTGTAATGATGGAAGGCCTTTCCCAATTACTCTCCAATGCCAGTCCTTTTCAGCTACCAACTCCATTAGTTGCAGTCATCACCAGTAAATTACTGATAAGGGTAGGAGGTTGCCTTACAGACACAAGGTGCAGGGTTTGATTCTCACATGGGGTAATTGGCTAGACGTAAAATGGTTCACAAGGGCAGTTAGCCTACTACTAATCTATGAACCTATTAACTTATGACAAGGTTGCAAGGAACTTAAAAAAAAACAAATGGTTCAAGGTGTCTGGATGCCTTCTTTACTGACTGTCCCTTTACATAAGCATACATTTTTGACAGCAAGACACTGCTTGGTACACCGAGGAAGAAAAAGAATGTTATCTTACCCTCCTATGTTTGGAAGCTTTTAATGGGTCATGTTGAATGACCACTTTCTGGTTGCAAATCGCATCCCTGGGGAGTCCAGTTCTCTGGCAGACAAACACAAATGCCTGCTACTGCCTCACATGCAATTCCTTAGTTCTTAAGTAGTGCAGAGAATTTTCCAGAATGGACAGAAATAATACTGTGACCTATTTCTCTCCTACACCAACACAAAGTGCAGCACATTTTTCTCCTTCATTCTGACATCAAGTACACCCCTTAGGAGCATTGTTGAACACAGGTGCCCCCCAGCCTGCTCTATGCTTTTCCCCATTTCCTCTGATAATGAGATTTGTTCAGAAAGGAAAAGTGCACAGAATCAAAGGTGATTCTCATATATTGGCACTGCATGTATGGCCGTACTTCTACAGTTTCTTTTGTAAAAGCTCCTATTTTTGACAATAAGTTTACTTCTGATGCATACATCAGGGAAGGCACATCCAGACATCTACTCCGTATGTCTACCACTTACTTTCTCCACTTCCTTTGGTGACCAGTTATCCCTGTTTAATGGTGATTAAAACTGTATCATCATCTCAGAAACCTAATACAAGAAAAACATATACCAACAAATGGACACGTTTTGCAGTTCAGGCTACTTCTACATGACTGGATGCATTTTCAGCTTCTATATCTTCAGTTATGGATTACCTTGTACTTATTTGTGACACCAGCCTTAGTTACTTTTCAGTTAAGGTCCATTCAGCTGCCATATCTAACTTCTTTGATGGCTTTGACTGTAATTCCTTAGCCTCATTAGAGGTCTGTAAAGTCTCTCTTAAAGGCACTGTCTTGTTGAAGCCTCCAGTAAGAGACCCAATTCCTCCATGGGACATACACGATAGAATAATTTACTAAGGTTCCCTATGCACCTAAAGCTTTTGCAGACTTGAAACACCTTTCTTAGAAGACTTGTTTTCTTGTGGCATTTTTTTCAGTCAATTCATATTACAATTGCAACCTTTTTTCTTTAGAATGCCCCTATTTATTCTTTTGTTTTCATAAAGATGTGGTGTCTCTGTGTTTTAACCCATCTTTCTGCCTAAATTACCCGCTGTGTCATTCACCTGTTAGTCTTTTTCCCATCATATTCTACTTGCACTGAATGCCTACTGCTTTGCATGGATGTGTACGGCCACCTGAGGTTTTATGTTACAAGAACTAAGGCTATACATAAGGACAATGAGCTTTTTGTCTCTTCCAAAAAGAAGCCGGGGCCAAAAGTTTCAAAACTCACATTTGCCTAATCGTTTTCCAAATGTATTAATTTTTGCTATGTGAAGCACTATAGACCTCCTCTACTAATTCCTAAGGCTCACTCTACCAGACCTCTGCCTATCTTGGTTTTCCCTTAGTACTTCTCAAAGGTAGAATAAGCTTGAAATAATACCCTTGTCTAGATCTTCCTTAGGAGCTGCCATTATAAAAGGATAAGTTCTCATAAGGGAGGACTGTTTTGGTGCTTGGTCCTGATTTTTACTGAAAATTGACCTCCTATCCCTGTAGATGAGGTTTATATATTTTAGTTCCATCCTTGATAACATATCTGCTCACCTTCCCCCTTCTCAATGAAGAAGGCTTCCTCTTTTTTCTTTATTATTATTCAGTTTTGCATGGCTAATCTCAGGTCTGGAAAAGCTATGCACTACTGTGCATTATTTGTATGTGATGGGGGACGATTAAGAGCAGCTTGAGGAAATTTTATACAATAGGCAGATCTAATGGCTATAACCTTAATCATGACTGCTAGTGAGGATGGACCCATTTTTCTACATCTTTTGCCATAGTAAGTGCATAGTTTTCCTTTTAATTACAAAACCCAGCAGCTGCAGTTATTGGCTCTACTGGTTTACTGAGGTACAAGAAAGCAGCAACTCTGGACACATTTTCAAATGTTAGAGAAAACAAAATCTGAGACAGTCTTGAGAAGAAGGCCTGTAAATCTGGTAGCATAAGCATTAGGGTGGGGTGATTAACTACCATGCCCATCTGGTGAATAAGTACTAGTGTGAGATTCTGAAACAGATGACCTAGCACAAGGTATTGCTGATGTTTCCCTGAAATATAAGATACCTCAGAAATGGTATGTGTGCCTATACTATGGTAGAAGACATCTTCTAACCCGCTACACCCTGATGGTGTGCTGTGAAGATACGGTCATTTTAGGATGCCACTTTTCCCTAAGGATGTAAAAGATGTGCTCCTGGTACTTGGATAAGAGATTTTTATGTGTTTTCCCTTGTCAAAATGCAATAAAAGAATCGGAGGGAAGACAATCCATTGAGAAGTGTGAAGCAGATGTTCAATCATTTCCAGAACATTCAGGGAACTTTCTCAGTAAGTCATCACCTTTCTAGTGCAAACAGACCTAGCAGCAAAAGAAGGATAGAAAGACAGGCCTGGAGAGCAAAATGTCAACAGCAGCAGCTCCAGGGACTTCCTCAGTAGAACAGAACATACAATAACAATAATTGGTGACAGTCTCCTTCGTTGTCTCTTTTTTCTGCTCCTTTCTACCTCCTAGGAGGATGATTTAACCATCCCTCATTTAGTGCCATCAGCTAATATCAGGCAATGAGTCAGACAAGATATATTAATAAGCAATATCCCTCATTTTTGTACACATTCACTTCTAGAGCTCATTCCATGTGTACAGCAAGAGATCAAACCCACTTGGTTATGCCTATAATTTACCAGCCACTGTACGACCGGTACTTTTGGCAGAATCAAAGAGGACAGCAGTTTGGTGCTTAGCCCCCTGCTAATTGTATATTCTCACTTCACTCAGTTTTACTACAGTTGGGATGCTGCCATTTCTCAGAAAACTGTTTGGATCCTAATTTGGTCCTCAGGTGGCAGCTGATGCACCCCCCCCCCAGTTTTTTTTTTCTGAATAGATTAGTAAGACTTTATTTATCTTCTGTTAATTACTGGATGGTAAGGGGAGATTTAATCCTTATGAACATGTGTGTACATAACATTACACTGGCCATGAACTAGTTGAAATAAAACTTGCAGATGAGTGATACCGGAAACAAGAGTGGCTGTGAAGATTCCAAGTTTTAATGGTAAATTAAAAAAAATATTTTTAATATTTTCATTGTTGAGCTGATTTATGTAGGAAAGTTTTGCCATTTAGAATAAGATCTGATAGTAGTTTAATGACCTTCAAGAAACAACTGGATGATTGAGTGCATAACCAGGTTTATGATTTTACTCTTATACATGGCAAGTTTGAAAGCCTAAAATAGGCTATGAAGCTTGATTTAACAAATATTGAAATACTGAGATTTGAAGCAGAAGCATACACTATCACTGCAATGCAAATAATACTCTGTCATCTCTCTCCTTTCCTTATGAACAAATGCCACTCATAACACCCTGTCTGAGGTCTATCCAGTTGTGGATCTGTGCTAATCATCTGAAGAATATGGACATGGCTGTTTCATGCCAATATGAGGTATGTGAACTGTTAAAGCTTGACCTCTAATGTGTTGGTTTAGTGATAAGATCTCTGCCTCACAACTCCAGAATCCAGGGCTCAGTCTTGACCTCCTCTCACTGTATGGAACTTTGCATGTTTTTCCAGTGTCTGCATGAGTTTTTGTCTATTTGCCCTTGTCCTTGTGGGTTGATTATGGCTCAAAACAGTCGAAGAATGACTAGTTCAGTTACCAAGGTGACAGAAAATAAAGAAAAATACTTCCTATTGCGGACATGTTATGCTTGATTTGTACAGGCTGCATTGGCTACTAGTCTGAACATAACTTACCTTAAAAATTCTGCTATTAGTGAGACTGCCTTGCATGATCAGAGTCCCCATTACTTGGAAGCATTCCTGGTCCACTACAGGCCAACTAGGGCCCCGCATTCTGACACGTCAGGATTGTTAGAGAGTTGTAGTATGTGTGTGAATCACAGGAATCATCAAGGCTTAATCATGATCACCATTGGTGTCATTTCGTTTCGCTCTTTTGTCCCCCTGCAAATTTACTATCCCTCCAGCTACTGCGTTGTCTCAGTCATTTCTTTGGGTTTGAGCCCTAAAGCCTCATTTCTTGGGAAGCAAGGGCTAAGTGTACTTCTAGTGGTGCTCTAGGACCAGACTGTAGGTGATTCATCCATGCTGCTGCAGCTGTCACCAGTGCAGTGAATGAAAATTAGAAGTTATGTACTCACCATAATGTTCCATCTGAGTAGGTGTATTCATTTGTCTGCAACCTGTGGGTTATGGATCCGATATCGGATCCGAACCGGCATGGTTTACCAGCTATGGATCCGAGCTCTCAGCTCCTCCCCTCACCCATAATGCCCTGCTCTCCCTACATGACCTCAGATCGAGTTTGCCAACAGCATGAACACCCTGAAAAGGGTAACACATAATATGCAGGAAACTGAAAAAGGCCAGGGGGATAGGAGGGCGGGATGGTTGCAGACAAATGAATACACCTACTCAGATGGAACGTTATGGTGAGTACATAATTTCTAAATCTGAAGTAGGAGATTCATTTGTCTGCAACCTGTGGGACAGAGTCCCCAGCTACCTGAATCTTGGGCGGCCATCATGGAAGGATATTCCGGAGCACCGCAGAGCCAAAGGATGCTCTACCCCTAGATGTAAGATCCAACTTGTAGTGGGAAATAAAGGTATGAGATGAAGCCCAAGTGGCTGCTGCACAAATATCATCTAGAGGAATCCTAGCCTTAAAGGCGGCCGAGGTAGAGACTGACCGGGTTGAATGGGCATGTACACCCTCTGGTGCGGGCCTTCCAGAAGCTTGATAAGCCAATAAGATGCATTGTGAAATCCAGCGAGATAATGAGACTTTAGAAATTGGCTTGCCCAAATTAAATTTAGCAAAGGAAATGAACAACTGGTCGGATTGCCTATGACTAGCCGTCCTGTTTAGATAAAATCTAAGTTGCCTGTGAACATCTAAGGAATGAAGCTTGTATTCACCCTTGTTTTGATATTTAGGAAAGAAAACAGGGAGGTTAATGGATTGATTAATGTTTGCTTCAGAAGCTACCTTAGGAAGAAAGGACGGGTTGGTCCTGAGGTAAACACGGTCCGGATGAAAGACCAAGTAAGGAGGTTTGGCTGATAATGCTTGAAGTTCTGAGACTCTCTTGGCCGAGGTAATGGCTACTAAAAAGGCCGTCTTGAAAGATAAGAATTTCAGATCTACCATAGCTGCCGGTTCGAAGGGGGGAGCGGTCAAGGCCTGGAGGACCAAAGAAAGGTCCCAAGGAGGAACCACTTGCTTTACAGGGGGCCTGAGAAGGAAAGTACCTTTTAGGAAAATCTTACACAATTTGGCAGACATCAGTGGACTGGAGTCATGACTAATATGATAATGAGAAATTGCCGCAAGTTGTACTTTGACCGTGGAACTGCTGGCACCATCATTAAAAAGAGTGGTTAAGAAGTCAAGCACCAGAGGAAGGGGAACTGTGAAGGGGTTTAGGCCCTGCCGCTCCGCCCACAAGGAGAACCGTTTCCACTTACTGCGGTAGACTTTCCTAGTGGATGGTTTATGAGCCGCCACCAGGATGGCCTTAACAGGGGCGAAATACCGGGAGTCCTGATCAGGAGTGGAACTGGAGCAGCCAAGCGGTCAGCTTCAGGTTGTCCAGGTTCGGGGGTGATAAGCGGGATGGATGAGATATCAGATCCGGAATGGGATCTAGAATCCAAGGAGGATTCACTGAGTGAGACCTTAGGAAAGGGAACCAGATCTGTCGAGGCCAAAATGGAGCAATGAGAATCATTCTGCACCCCAACCGAGAGGCTTTCTGAAGAACTTGGAGCATCAGAGGCAAGGGGGATAAGCATAAAGAAGACCGGGTGGCCAAGCATGCACCAGAGCGTCTCTTGGGGTACCTCCGGGAGGAGGTATTAGTGCAAAAAAACTGTCGCACTTGGTGTTTGAGGGAGACGCAAAAAGATCGCAACAAGGAGTTCCCCACTGTGCGAAGATGCGTTCCGCTACCTGAGTATTGAGAGACCACTCGTAAGGGGTGAGAATGGTGCGACTGAGTTTGTCCGCCAGGATGTTGGACCGACCCGGAATATGCGTTGCTATGAGAAAGCGGTTGGTGGAGATTGCCCATTCCCACACTCTCATGGCTTCTCGACAAAGAGGGTAAGACCTGGTTCCTCCTTGTTTGTTGATATACCAGACAACAGACATGTTGTCCGATTGAATCGCAATTGTTCCCAAGGGAAGAAAGGCCTGAAGTGCTAGCAACGCTAAGAGCACTGCTCTCATCTCTAGAACGTTGATATGCAGTGAGGTCTCTGAATCGTTCCACGTGCCTTGGACCGTCCGGCCTGCAAAATGCCCCCCCCACCCGAGGCGGGAGGCGTCCGTGGTCACCGTGGCGAGAGGGGGAGAAGCACAAAAGGGGCGGCCTCCATGGAGATCTGGAGAGTGTAGCCACCACAGGAGGGACCGCTTGCAAGCCTTGCTGATCGCAATGGGATGATGCATAGGAAGAGCAAGATACGACCACTGAACTAGGAGTGTCCATTGAAGGATGCGCATATTGAACCTGGCGAGAGGAAGAAGCGCTATCGCTGCCGCCATGGACCCTAGGGCCCTCAGGACCAACTCCGCCGGAACTGAGCTTGAGTGGAGAATGGCCCGCACCTGGAGCTGCAAATTTTGAACTCTGTCCGCAGTGAGGAAGGCTCTTAATCTCCTCGTGTCTAACCTGGCACCTATAAAATCTATGAACTGCGTGGGTGCTAGGTTGGATTTTTTTGTGTTTATTGTGATGCCCAGATGAGGAGCAAGATGGAGAAAGGAGTCTCGCGCCAATAGTAGTAGATGCCTTGTTGGGGCGGTGAGAAGCCAGTCGTCCAGGTAGGGAAAGACCTGCACCCCCTGAAGCCTCAGGTGGGCCGCTACCACTGCTAATACTTTGGTGAACACCCTGGGGGCTGTGGTGAGACCAAAGGGAAGGACCCGGCATTGGTAGTGACTGGCTCCCAGCCGGAAGCGGAGAAACCTCCTGGAGCGCCTGTCCATTAGTATATGGTAGTACGCATCCTTGAGGTCTATGGAGCACATCCAGTGGTTTTCTCCCAGAAGGGGGAGAATAGACTGCAATGTAACCATTCGGAATTTCTCCTTGGGAACTGCCAGGTTCAAGAGTGAAAGGTCTAAAATTGGTCTTAGATCCCCCGTCTTTTTCGGCACTAAAAAGAACCTGGAGTAGAACCCTGATCCGATCTGGTCTGGGGGGACGGGCTGGATGGCTCTTTTCTTTAGCAGATGGCCAATTTCTGCCAAAGCGGCCTCCCCTTGACCGGGTGGAACGTCGGGGAGGGATTTCAATTTTGGCGTGTGACGAAAAGGGATACGGTATCCTCTGGATATGATCTGGAGGACCCAGCGGTCTGATGTTATGGACTTCCATGCCGCTAGGTGCTCCGAAAAACGTCCCCCGACTGCCTCCAGAGTGGAGCAGCCAGGCAACCCTTCAGGGCTGCTGCGTGGGCCGTTCAGAGAAGGGTTCTCTGGACCCGAAGTTCCTGGGAGCCCCTCTGCCCCTGGGGCGGCGTCCTCCCTGTCCTCCTCTGCCACGGAAGGACTGGTTGTCCGGAGCAGGCTGGGATTGCTGCGACTTCCGGAACCACATCTTCTTCTGACCCTTTTGGTTCCTAGAATAGGGCCTCTGGGGTACAGAGAAGCGGATTCCGACGGCAGACAGCGTCTTCCCGTCCTTTTCGCTCTGGGTCAAAGTATCGCGAACAGTTTTGCCAAAGAGGGCAGAACCATCGAAAGGGGCGTTCGCAAATGATGCCTTGAAGGGCTCCGTGAAATTGCAATGATGGAGCCAGGCCTGACGTCTGGTAACTAGGCCTGCCCCTGCGGCTCTAGCGGCACCTTCCGTAGCATGGGACAGTAGCCGCATAGAGGTATTCGTGACGGACCTGAGAGTGGCCATACGGGTGGAGTGCAGCACTTTGTCCTCCTCCGACATGGACTCTGGGGGGATGCAGCGTATTCTTTTATAAGATCGCGCTGCATCCTAATCACATGTGCCAGGTAGTTCAGCGCCCTCACTGAGAAGGTCGCTGAACTAAACATCCGCTTCCCCAAGCGGTCCATCATCCGAGACTCCTTGCTCGGGGGATGGACTGAGGGACTCTCCTGAGCAAGTTCCCTCTTGGTGGCAGCCGCCGTCAACATGGCATCTACCGGAGGCCTCTTACTCCAATGGGCACGGTCAGCCGGGGGACTGAGAATGCGGTCGGGCCTTTTTGGGATTGGCTCCACGGTGTCCGGTTCCTTCCATGCCCTGGTGGTAATGAGGTCCACCAGGGGGTCGGCAGGAGGGGACACCCAAGAGGTAGACGGGCCTGCTTCAAATGCCTCCAAGAACACGGACTCGTCCGAGGAAGACTTGGGGGCAGACCACCCCCCCTTATGCGGAGCATTTCCATGATGTCTCCAAATGAGACATCCTCAGGGGGTGATCTTGGGGAGCCTTCCCCTTCCTCCAAGTCCGTGTCTTCTGTGAGAGACACGGGGGAGTCAATGTGCCTCCTTTTGCACGTATGTTTGTGGGGAACATCCTCTGGGGGGCTGTCAGAGGACTCCTCGCAAACAGTGACCTGTTCCAAGGGAACAACTTGGGGCAAAGGAGCGGGCTGTCCCAAAGGCCGGATAGTGGAAGCCTGACCCAGTACAGATGGAGCGCGGGACGGAGCCAAAGCAAGTGCCGGGGGTCCGGAGACCCTCAACAGGGCCCTCTCCACTACATCAAATGCCGAAGGGGAGCCGATCTCGACCAAAGGATCCGACAATCGGCTCCCCCTCTGATCCGAGGAGTGGATCGGAGCTGGCGCCGAAGCGCTCGGATCCAAGGGGACAGTGCGCTCCGACACAGACGGCGCCGAAGGAGCACTGATCCCCCCGGATCCGAAGCTCAGATCCAGGCTCCGAGAGGTCGGATCCGAAGCACTCGAGGGCAGGGTCGGATCCGAAGCACCGAGTACTATCGGCGCCGACCCACCCCCGGCTCCGAAGCTGCTCGGCTCCAACTGCTCCGAACCCGGGTAGCGGGTCGGAGAAGGAGCAATAGGTTTAAAGAAAGGGGTCAAGCTCCCCCCCAGAGGGGGGGGAGGCAAGAGCCCTCCCATCTGCATCTGGGCCTGGATGAACCTTCTCATCATCCGGTCCAGATCAGCATCTGACAAGCTATAGGTCGATCTCGACGAGGCTACCGAGGTAGGCCTTGAGTGCCTCCTGGATAGCCTCGACGGAGATCGGGTCTCCTCCTCCTCAGGTCCCGGTGAAAAGCACACGGGTGACTGGAGCCGAGGAGGGGGAGAACCAGTAGACAAGGAGGCCGGAGGAGAAGCCCGCTTGGCAGGCGGGGCCAAAACAGAGGTCTCGGCCCGCCGCTTATGGTGCTTCTCCCTCCGGTCCTTCTTTCTAGCTTCCCTCTCCTCCGAACCACTACAGGGAGGTTGAGTCCCAGGAGGAGGGGGAGCTGGAGAGGAGGTAACCATAGAAACGGTTCCCCCCGAAGGAGCGGAGGCCGGAGCCGAGTCCGGGGGCAAAAGTCCCGCCAGGACCAGCTTAGACCTCCGCTCCTTCAATGCCCTGGGGTTGAACCCTGCACAAATGGAACACCCAGAAGTGAGGTGTTCAACCCCAAGGCATCGAACGCACCGAGTGTGGCCATCAGCAGGGGAAAGATTATGGCCACACTCGGAGCACTTAGAAAAAACAGCCTTAGGTTGTTCTGACATCCTAAGAGCTAAAAAGTTACTTAAACTAAAGGAAAAAAGTAAAAGTAACTAAACACACACAACAGGTCCAAACGCACACTACGCTACCAGCAAGGGGAGGGAAACTAAGTAAAAGAAATATTAAATCACTAAACAAGTAGGGAATCCTAAACTTTCACTCAACTTTCAAAAAAACAATTAAATTTAACACTATAAGAACTTTGTAAAACCACTTAGCTGAAGAGCTCAAGAACACCAATCTGGTCACCAGCGCGGCAAACTAGATCTGAGGTCATGTAGGGAGAGCAGGGCATTATGGGTGAGGGGAGGAGCTGAGAGCTCGGATCCATAGCTGGTAAACCATGCCAGTTCGGATCCGATATCGGATCCATAACCCACAGGTTGCAGACAAATGAATCTCCTACTTCAGATCCACCTCTACCCTCTAAGGATGGGTGAACCAATATCAGCCATTCATTCCCATCATTCCGACCTCTGTCCTCCAGTGCCTATGTCATTAATAGGTGATAAGTAGGCTAACAAACCCAGGTGGCCTTTTTAAGCATAGCCATGCTTCCCAAAGGTGAGAATCAAACCTTGTACCTTAAGTCTGTAAGGTAAACAACTCAACTTTTATGCCAACTCCCAACCCAGAGAACACCAGTTCTCTTGGTTGTAATCAGGAATTTAGTTTACATTTGATATCTACTCAAGACCTTTGTCTATACAGTGAGCAGTGTCACTGGTAGAACAGGTAGCACACTTGCCTTTACTAACGAAGACTGTGGTTCTATTCCCATACTAGGCAGATTGATTATTGACCACTGCAGTGCAGCACAAATGTGTTACTGTACTCCTCGGTGTGCCATCCTATGGATGAAAACTTAAACCAAGAACCCATCTGCCTGAGTTGGTGGCAGCTCAGATGGATGTAACAGATGCCATGGCACCTACTGAAAAGATTAGGGATTCTTTATTTAGATAATCCATAAGTACTTACATAATCAATTAATTATTTACATTGTTACTTATTTGCACTATACATACACATTTTTCCAACTTTACTATATATATATATATATATATATATATATATATATATATATATATATATAAACATCTTTTATATTTTGAAAGCTAAAAACAAAACAAATGCTCCACACGCAAGCCTCCAGAAAATAGCCAGTATATAAATAGAAAAGGCAGGAGGCCAACTCAGCTAACAACGTAAAGTAAAATCAGTCACAGTCAAAAAATCCAGCAACGATGTTAGTCACAGCTTTTCAAACACCAGCGAAAAATTTAATTTCCTTTAATGAATACAGGCAAGCGCTTTCACCATAAAAGGCTTCCTCAGGCCATTAGCATTAGAATAAAGGAAGCTCACATTTATATGAAAAATTTCATGACATCACTTCCTTAATTAATACAAAATACATTAAATGGTTATTATTATAAAAATAGTTACTACTATAAAAAACACAATATTAATTACAATTAAAATTTACATATTCAGTATTCAATATATAAACTAGATTTTGAACATCGCATAAAAATATATACTCAATTATTTTCTAAGCTTTTTACCTTTTAAAATTGGTTTAATAGGAATCCTATTGTTTAAACCTGGTGAGGAATCTGCTCTTAACCTAATTATCCATTTTGTTTTGTTTTGTTCCGTTCTGTTCCATACATCACCCCTTCTAATAGAAGGCAAAAACTTTTGAATCACCATAAATTTAAAACAATGATCTGTAGAAGTTTCTATTGCATGTTTAGACAATGCATTTTTAATAGATTTTATTCTTATATTATATATATGCTCCCTTACTCTATCTCTCAAGCGTCTATCAGTTTTGCCCACGTAAAACGCAGGGCATACACAGCAGGTCACTAAATAGGCTACGTGCTTAGAATTACAGTTAGCTGAAGGGAGAAAATTTATATTTTAAAAGGTAAAAAGCTTAGGAAATAATTGAGTATATATTTTTATGCGATGTTCAAAATCTAGTTTATATATTGAATATTGAATATGAACGATAGGATCCCTATTAAACCAATTTTAAAAGGTAAAAAGCTTAGGAAATAATTGAGTATATATTTTTTATGCGATGTTCAAAATCTAGTTTATATATAGTTTATATATTGAATATTGAATATGCAAATTTTAATTGTAATTAATATTGTGTTTTTTATAGTAGTAACTATTTTTATAATAATAACCATTTAATGTATTTTGTATTAATTAAGGAAGTGATGTCATGAAATTTTTCATATAAATGTGAGCTTCCTTTATTCTAATGCTAATGGCCTGAGGAAGCCTTTTATGGTGAAAGCGCTTGCCTGTATTCATTAAAGGAAATTAAATTTTTCGCTGGTGTTTGAAAAGCTGTGACTAACATCGTTGCTGGATTTTTTGACTGTGACTGATTTTACTTTACATTGTCAGCTGAGTTGGCCTCCTGCTTTTTCTATTTATATACTGGCTATTTTCTGGAGGCTTGCGTGTGGAGCATTTGTTTTGTTTTTAGCTTTCATTACATTTGTCTTTTGCTCCAACGCAATGGCTGATGTTGCTGTTGAACTACCAAAACCGGAAATAGAGAGAGAGCGTAAAAGATTTGAATTATGCATAGAAGGGTCGGAGAATCCGTTATTGGCGTATTACGTCACGGACCAGTCGACCGAAGGAAACACGAGTGAGGTTGGTTGCAGTGGTTTGTCACTACTATTACAAGAAATGGAAATTGATATTCTGAAGCTGAAAAGACTCCAGCTTCAGAGACAACACTTCGAGGTTGTATTGCGAGGAGAATTATTCAGAGAGGGTTACGAGTACTAAAGATGCCGACAGCAGGTATGACACACCCTGAACTGTTACGTAAGTGGCAACAAATAAATATTGAAACCAGTGTACAATATATACAGCTCATGAATGATTATTTCTTCGTTAAAGAGTGTCAACTTAGGAATAGGATTCGTGAGCAACAAGCACACATCAACGAGACATTTCCTAAAGAGATTTTGGACAAACTGTTCTATAAACTTTTAGATAATGTATTTTTATTTGAGAAAAAATTGGTTGAACAGAAGCAAAGTAAAATACGAAGGGACACTATCGATTTTAAAAAGGGCCAAGTCTTCACTTGGCCCAAAGATAACTTTAAATCAGAACCAGAACCAAGCGAAAACGATAAAGACTTGGAATATAAATGAGAATGATGGTTGTAGACAGAATAAGAACTCTGTTGGTAAAAATGTTGTAAGAAGAAATGTTAAACATAACATCTTAACTAGTAATGAATCTGAGAATGTGACTAGTGATGTTGTTAACAATGCTGTTAATAATGTGATTGTAACTACAGTTGAAATACATCAGGAGGATGCAAGTATAATAACTGAACTGGGAGATGTAGAAGTTTTAACAACAGGTAGAACTGAAAATATGGGGTTGAATACAAATAGTAAAATTTCAGAGACTAATAGTAATAAATGTGAGGTTGTTAGAAAGAAAACACCTATCTCTAGTAGAGATGGTATGAATGTTAACAGAGAGATGGCCCCTTTCCCCATATCCGAGATTCGGAAGGGTGGGAGGGATCGCTCTATGAGCAGAGGGAGACAGAAGAGGCGGTTAACAGAGGAGGAAGTTACAGGACCCACGTTGAAAAAAATGTGGGAAAAAGTAGTACCACATTAATTTGGAATATTTCTAAAAAGGTCTTGACTAAAAATGAAAGTCTATTGTTAGAGAAAGGCTTATCATTTATACTCTCCACAAAAAGCGATATCACTGATTCTGTTTTAGATCTAAAACTATTTGTAAGAAACCTTCAATTAAAGCTAGATTATGGTAACAGCAATGAAAGATGTGTGAACATACTTAGAAAACCTAGTACCTACGTCCCTAATATGCACCCACTTATTGAAGCATATTCTAAACTTGTTGAACAAGAATTACATGATATTAATGAAAATAATAGGGACAAAAAATGGTATGGTAATTTGTGTCCTGAAATGAGAAAAGCTATGAAAACTCTCAGAGAAGATTCTAGTATAGCTATTAGGCCCGCAGATAAAGGCGGCCCTATTGTTATAATGGATATTGAACAATATATACTAAGTATGAATAAGATGTTAAGTGATAAAAAAATTTATCAAGGAATTAATAATGCACGAGTTGATGAAATTATTGATGAAGTATCTAGATTTCTTTAAATTAATCATGATTTAGGTATAATAGGTGATGATTTATACAGATTTTGTTTGATTAATGAGCCTCTAATACCAAGTATCCAAGGGTTACCAAAAATACATAAAGATCAGAGTAACCCACCTATGAGACCAATTGTTGCAGGGCAAGGTTGGGTTACTGAACCAATTTCATTATATCTTGAGACTAAACTGAGACCTATTGTAGATAAATATGTACGTCTTAAAAGACACGAAACAATTTTTGACTATGTTATATGATGTAATGAAAGATATACCAGAAACATGTAAATTTTGGATGGTAACTATGGACGTACAGTCACTTTTCACTCAGATTCCAAATAAGGAAGGAATTGAGAGTGTCTGTAGATGTTTAGAGAAACACCAGAATATAACTAGAAATGAAATTGATATTATTTGTGAACTGATGAATGTGGTATTGAGCTATAATATTTTCACCTTTGATAATCGGATATTTCATCAAAAGGATGGCGTAGCAATGGGCACATCTTGTGCCAACAGCTACGCCAACCTTGTCATGGTTGATTGGGAAATTGAACAACTATTTAACTTAGACAGTTATAAACGAAACGTATGTTTTTATGTTCGTTTTGTAGATGATTTGTTCTTTATTTGGAGATCTGAATTTCCTGAATTAGAAAAATTTTTTCATCAAGTGAATTCCTTAACCCATTACTTAAAATTTACTATGTCAGCATCGGAAGAATACATCTCTTATCTAGATGTATATGTAGAGAGATTACCCTGTGGCCTGCTCAATACACGCGTGCATAAGAAATCTTGTTACAGAAATTCTCTGTTGCATAGATCGAGTATGCATCCTAACTTTATATTTAGGAACATCATAAAGGGACAGGCTATGAGGGCATCTAGAATGAATCCTACAGATCAAGGGTTTAGAGAAGAAATGGATAATTTGAAAGAACGATTATTAGAAAGAGCGTACACTTTAGAAGAGATTGAACAAAATATGATTACAGTGGATACGCTAAGGAAAAGTACAGCCTCTCCATATTTTGCAGATAAAGAAAATTTTGAAGAAGGACATGCTGTAAAAGTTCATGGAGAGACAGAAATAACGCAGATTAGTATGTATTACACCCAGGATGACAGATACATTAGAGATGCGTATAAAAAGTTTTGGGACATATTGAGAGTGGATCCAGAAATTAATAAAATAGGTGATGTCCCAAAATTTAGATACAAGAATAGGACTAACCTACATAGAATTCTTTGTAGTTATGGGCGTATAGAATCACGTGCACATATTAAGAATGATAATGAACCTACAAAACCATGTCAGAGGTGTAATTTTTGCTCATATATTAATACTTCAGGATTTTTTATACATCCTGTTAGTAATTTACAATATAATTTTCTCCCTTCAGCTAACTGTAATTCTAAGCACGTAGCCTATTTAGCGACCTGCTGTGCATGCCCTGTGTTTTACGTGGGCAAAACTGATAGACGCTTGAGAGATAGAGTAAGGGAGCATATATATAATATAAGAATAAAATCTATTAAAAATGCATTGTCTAAACATACAATAGAAACTTCTACAGATCATTGTTTTAAATTTATGGTGATTCAAAAGTTTTTGCCTTCTATTAGAAGGGGTGATGTATGGAACAGAACGGAACAAAACAAAACAAAATGGATAATTAGGTTAAGAGCAGATGCCCCACCAGGTTTAAACGATATGATCCCTATTAAACCAATTTTAAAAGGTAAAAAGCTTAGGAAATAATTGAGTATATATTTTTATGCGATGTTTAAAATCTAGTTTATATATTGAATATTGAATATGCAAATTTTAATTGTAATTAATATTGTGTTTTTTATAGTAGTAACTATTTTTATAATAATAACCATTTAATGTATTTTGTATTAATTAAGGAAGTGATGTCATGAAATTTTTCATATAAATGTGAGCTTTCTTTATTCTAATGCTAATGGCCTGAGGAAGCCTTTTATGGTGAAAGCGCTTGCCTGTATTCATTAAAGGAAATTAAATTTTTCGCTGGTGTTTGAAAAGCTGTGACTAACACCGTTGCTGGATTTTTTGACTGTGACTGATTTTACTTTATGTTGTCAGCTGAGTTGGCCTCCTGCTTTTTCTGTTTATCTTTTATATTTTGTTTCATCATATAGAACATATACTTATTACTTTTGAGCTCTACTCCAGTTTCCACAACCAAAATTAGAAGTTATGTACTCACCATAACGTTCCATCTGAGTAGGTAGTTCATTTGTCTGCAACCTGTGGGTTACGGATCAGATATCGGATCTGAGTCGGCAACTTGTTTCAAGCTAATGGATCCAAGCTCCTAGCTCCTCCCTTCACCCATAATCCCCTGCTAACCCTCCATGACCTCAGATTGAGTTTGCCCCTCAATATATATCCAACAAAGGATATCTAACAACTAGTAGATCCGAAGAAGGTCAGGGGGAAGGATGGGGGGATGGTTGCAGACAAATGAACTACCTACTCAGATGGAACGTTATGGTGAGTACATAACTTCTAAATCTGAAGTAGGATGTTCATTTGTCAGCAACCTGTGGGACAGAGTCCCCAGCTACCTGCACCTTGGGTGGCCATCATGGAAGGATATTACGAAGCACCGCAGAGCCAAAGGATGCTCTCCCTCTAGAAAGCACGTCTAGCTTGTAGTGGTTAATAAAGGTATGAGATGAAGCCCAAGTGGCTGCAGAACAAATATCATCCAATGGGACTCTAGACTTGAAGGCCGCAGAGGTAGAAATGGAGTGGGTGGAATGAGCATGAACTCCTTCTGGTGCAGGTCTACCCGAGGCTTGATACGCCAGTAGGATACATTGGGAAATCCAGCAAGATAAAGATACTTTAGAGATAGCTTTCCCCAAGTTAAATTTGGCAAAGGAAACGAACAGCTGGTCGGATTGTCTATGGCCAGCTGTCCTATGAGTATAAAAGCGAAGCTGCCTATGAACATCTAATGAGTGCAGCTTGTACTCTCCCTTATTCTGATATTTAGGGAAGAAAACCGGTAAATTTATGGATTGATTTATGTTGGTTTCTGATGCTATCTTGTGAAGAAAGGAGGGATTGATCCTGAGGTACACTCTATCTGGGTGAAAGATCAGGTAAGGAGGCTTCACAGAGAGAGCCTGAAGCTCCGACACTCTTTTCGCTGAAGTGATGGCTACAAGGAATGCTGTTTTCCATGACAAGAATTTGAGATCTACTGAAGCAGCGGGTTCAAAGGGTGGAGCAGTCAAGGCTTGAAGAACTAATGTAAGATCCCAGGGAGGTACGGCTACCTTTACAGGGGGTCTAAGTAAAAAGGTGCCCTTGAGAAAGGTTTTACACAATTTGGCCGACATCAAGGGCCCTGTGTCATGTCCCATATGGTAATGTGATATGGCTGCCAATTGCACTTTGACAGTTGAACAACTAGCGCCTTCCTGAAAGAGTTCAGTTAGGAAGTCTAATATGGATGGAAGAAAAGCCTTAAAGGGATCTAGATCGTGATGCTCCGCCCACATGGAAAAACGTTTCCATTTACTGTGGTACACTTTCCTGGTGCAAGGCTTATGCGCTGCCACGAGGATGGCTTTGACTGGTGAAGAGATACCGGGAGTCCTAACTAAGAGTGGAACTGGAGCAACCAAGCTGTCAGTTTCAGATTGTCCAGGTTTGGAGTTGGTAAGTTCAATGGATGGGAGATGAGATCCGGAATGGGATCTAGAATCCAAGGGTGATTCACAAGGTGAGACCACAGGTAAGGGAACCAAATTTGCCGAGGCCAGAATGGGGCAATGAGAATCATCTTGCTCCCCAACCGCGAGGCTTTCTGTAAGAGTTGTATCATCAGTGGTAGAGGAGGATAGGCATAGAGTAGACCGGGTGGCCAAGCATGCACCAGAGCGTCTCTTGGAGTTTCCCCTGGAGGGGGGATTAGAGCGAAGAAATTGTTGCATTTGGTGTTTGATGGAGATGCAAAAAGATCGCAGCAGGTTCGCCCCCATGTTGCGAATATCTGCTTCGCTATTAGAGGATTGAGAGACCACTCGTATGGGGTAAGAAGGGTGCGGCTGAGCTCGTCCGCTAGGATGTTGGTCCTCCCCGGAATGTGCATTGCAATCAGAAAGCGGTTGGTGGAGATTGCACATTCCCACACTCTCATGGCTTCGCGGCATAGAGGGTAAGATCTGGTTCCCCCCTGTTTGTTGATATACCAGACCACCGACATGTTGTCCGACTGAATTGCAATCATTCCTGTGAGGAGGAAGCCCTGAAGTGCTTGCAACGCCAACAGCACCGCTCTCATCTCCAGAACGTTGATATGCAGGGAGGTCTCTCTATCGTTCCACGTGCCTTGGACTGTCCTGCCTGAATAATGCCCCCCCCCACCCGAGGTGGGAAGCGTCTGTGGTCACCCTGGTGAGAGGGGAAGAGGTGCAGAAGGGACGGCCCGTATGGAAGTTCGAGGCTTGGAGCCACCATAGTAGCACCCTCCTGCAAGCCTTGCTGATAGCAATGGGATGGTGGAGAGGAAGGGATAGGAAGGACCATTGCACTAACAGAGTCCATTGCAGTACTCGCATGTTCAAACGGGCGCATGGAAGGAGCGTAATCGCTGTCGCCATGGAGCCTAGTGCCCTCAGGACCAATTCCGCTGGTGAAGCCTCTGAATGAAGGATAGCCCACACATGAAGTTGTAAGTTCCGGATTCTCTCGGAAGTTAGGAAGGCTCGCAAATCTCTGGTGTCTATTCTGGCACGTATGAATTCTATGACCTGCGTCGGAGCCAGTAGAGATTTGCCGACGTTGATAGTAATGCCTAGTTGTGGGGCTTGATGGAGAAAGAAGTCTCTGGCTGAGCAAAGTAGATGCCTTGTTGGTGCGGTCAGGAGCCAGTCGTTCATGTACGGAAAGACCTGTATTCCCTGGAGTCTCAGGTGGGCCACAATCACTGCTAATACCTTGGTGAACACCCTGGGGGCTGTGGTGAGGCCAAAGGGAAGGACCCTGAACTGGTAGTGACTGGCCCCCAGCCGGAAGCGAAGGAACCTCCTGGATCGTTTGTCCATTAAAATGTGGTAGTACGCATCCTTGAGGTCTATAGAGCACATCCAATCATTTTCCCTCAAAAGGGGGAGGATAGATTGAAGAGTGACCATCTGGAATTTTTCCTTGGTTACTGACAGGTACAAGCGGGAAAGGTCTAGGATAGGTCTCAAGTCCCCCGTCTTTTTTGGCACCAAAAAGAACCTGGAGTAGAACCCTAATCCGAGCTGGTCTTGGGGGATGGGCTGGATGGCTCTTTTTCTTAGCAGCTGCTGAATTTCTGCAGCTGCGGCCTCCCTCTGATCGGGTGGTACATCTGGGAGGTTCTTGGATTTGGGGACATGGAGTATTGGTATTTTGTACCCTCTGGATATGATGCGAAGCACCCAGCGGTCTGTTGTGATGGACTCCCATGCCACTAGGTGTTCCGAAAAATGCCCCCCCGACTGCCTCCAGAGTGGAGCAGCCGGGCAACCCCTCAGGGCTGCTGCACGGGCCACTCAGAGAAAGGTTCTCTGGACCCAAAGTTTCTTGGAGCCCCTCTGCCCCTGGAGCGACGTCCTCCCTGTCCACCTCTGCCACACTAGGACTGGTTGTCCGGAGCTGGTTGGGAATGTTGTGATTTTCGGAACCACATCTTCTGACCCTTTTGGTTCCTCGAAAAGGACCGCTGGGGAGCAGAGAAGCAGACTCCGACGGCAGACAACGTCTTCCCATCCTTCTTGCTCTGGACAAGTGTCTCGCGAACTGTTTTGCCAAATAGGGCAGAACCATCAAAAGGGGCATTCACGAAGGACGCTTTAAAGGGCTCCGTAAAATCGCAACGATGGAGCCAGGCCTGACATCTCATGACTAGGCCTGCTCTGCTAGCCCTAGTGGCTCCCTCTGTGGCGTGGGACAATAGCCGCATAGAGGTGTTTGAAATTGATCTCAGAGTGGCCATTCGGGTGGAGTACAATTGTTTGTCATCCTCCGACATGGACTCAGGGGGGGATGCAGCATTTTCTTTGATAAGATCCCGCTGCATCCTGATGACATGTGCCATATAGTTCAGAGACCTTACCGAGAAGGTCGCGGAACTAAAGACTCGCTTCCCTAAGCGGTCCATCAAACGGGACTCTTTGCTCGGTGGATGGACTGAGGGATTCTCCTGAGCCAATTCCCTCTTTGTGGCTGCCGCCGTCAACATGGCATCTACGGGGGGCCCCTTACTCCAATGTGATCGGTCTGGGAGGGGCTAAGAATCCTATCCGGGTGCTTCGGTATTGGCTCCACGGTGTCCGGATCCTTCCATGCCCTGGTGGTAATGAGGTCCACCAGGGGGTCGGCTGGAGGGGACACCCAAGAGGTAGACGGGCCTGCCTCGAATGCCTCCAGAAACACGGACTCGTCAGAGGAAGACTTGGGGGCAGACCACTCACCTCTGATTCTCAGCATCTCCATGATGTCCCCAAAGGAGACATCCTCAGGGGGCGATCTTGGGGAGCCTTCCCCTTCCTCCAAGTCTGTGTCCTCGGTTAAGGACTCAGGGGAGTCCACGTGCCTCCTTTTGCACTTATGCTTGCGGGGAGCTTCCTCTGGGGGACTGTCCGAGGAGGCCTCGCCAGCAACATCTTGTTCCAATGGAACCATCTGTGACATCGAAGCAGGCTGTCCCTTTGGCCGGGTGATGGAAGCCTGGCCCAGCAGAGAGGGAGTGCAGGTAGGAGCCGATGCAAGGACCGGGGGTCCGGATGCTCTCAACAGAGCCCTCTCCACAACATCAAAGGCCGAGGGAGAGCCACTCTCTAATGGATCCAAAAGTCGGCTCCCACTCTGATCCAAGGGATCGGAGCCGGTGCCGAGACCGTCGGATCCGAGGGACCAGTGTGCTCCGACCTGGACAGAGCCGAAGGCACACTGAATCCCCCAGATTCAAAGCTCAGACCACGGCTCCGAGAGGTTGGATCCGACAGGCTTGAGGGCAGGGTCGGATCCGAAGTACCAAGTACTGTCGGTGCCGACCCACCCCCGGCTCCAACGCTGCTCGGCTCTGAATGCTCTGAACCCGGGTAGTGGGTCGGAGAAGGAGCAATTGGGTGGAAAAAGGGTGTCGAGCTCCCCCCCTGAGGGGGGGGAGGCAAGACCACTCCCATCTGCAGCTGGGCCTGGATGAATCTTCGCATCATCCGGTCCAAGTCTGCATGGGATAAACTGAAAGTAGATCTCGAGGAGGCCACCGAGGCAGGCCTGGAATGCCGCCTCGATGACCTCGAAGGAGATCGGGTCTCCTCCTCCTTGGGCCCCGGGGAGAAACAAGGGGATCGGAGCCGAGGAGGAGGAGACCTAGAAGCAGTGGAGGGAGAAGCCCGCTTAGCTGGCAGGGCCGAAACGGAGGTCTCGGCCCGCCACTTGTGGTGCTTCTCCCTCTGTTTCTCCCTCCTGGCCTCCCTGTCCTCCGACACTTTAGCGGGAGTTTGAGTCCCAGCCGGAGGCAGGGGGGGCAGGAGTGGCAGTGACCACAGGCTGTGGTGGGGCCACGGGAGCAGCAGAGGTAGCAGAGGCCGAAGCTGAGTCCGGGGGTAAAAGTCCCGCCAGGACCAGCTTCGACCACCGCTCTTTCAGTGCCCTGGGGTTGAACGCTGCACAGATGGTACAGCCCAAGGTGAGGTGTTCAACCCCAAGGCACCGAACGCACCGAGTGTGGCCATCAGCCGGGGAGAGCTTATGGCCACACTCGGTACATTTGGAAAATATGGCTTTTGGGGCCTCAGCCATTCTTTTTTTTTGAAAAGAAAAGGAAAACAACTACACACGCACACAGGCCCAAAAGAAACGCAACACACACTCACACACTAACGACCAGCGAAGGGAGGGTAACTAATTAAAGATCAAAAAATAAGGAGCCTAACACTTACATACTTTAAATTGATTAATTTTAACTAAAGAAGAAATTTCTGACAAGAAGTACAGAGAAAAATAGTAAACTTTTTTCACTTAGCTGACGAGCTCAAAAGGATCCAGCCATCCACAAGCACGGCAAACTAGATCTGGGGTCATGGAGGGTTAGCAGGGGATTATGGGTGAAGGGAGGAGCTAGGAGCTCGGATCCATTAGCTTGAAACAAGTTGCCGGCTTGGATCCGATATCGGATCTGTAACCCACAGGTTGCTGACAAATGAACATCCTACTTCAGATCCTTATTTTTTCAACATCATTGCTAAGTCCCATTTTTCAATGAACAGGATCTCCTTAACTCTCTGATTACAGATCAATCACAGTATAACAAACATTTTTAATCCAGATTTTCAACCTCTTTCTTACTTATGTTTCTATAGCAGCCAAATTCAATCATATCCATATTTAAATTACTTATGTCTTTAAAGTCACTCACATATTCTCTCTCTATAATCTTTCCCATGACATTTTATCCTTTTACATTGTATAAAAACATGTTCACAAGTTTCATATTACCCATAATATAAATATACTCTGTTTTTTACACTTTTATCTGGCTTATTTGCCTTCACTTGTAATTTTTGTACAGACAGTGTCTATAAAAAATCCTGACCTTCTATATCTCTTTTACATATTTTCATTCTTGCAGTAACAGCATTCCTTTTCTCAATGTTTAATTCCTTCCAAGGATCTATCCTATAATATTTTTTTTATATCCTGTAATATTTTCCCATAATCTTATCATACCATTCTTTTATTACCAATTCCATTCACATTTACTTTCCACAATAGAATCTTGTTTTGATAATTTTCAATTTTTTTATTACAGCAAGCCCTCCTTTTTCTGGAACCAAAAAAAAAAAATCAACCACTCTGTTTTATATTTTAGACTTTAATATCTTTGTCACTAATAAACCATCATAAACATTTCACTACTGTATACAAGTTCAGTGAAGACAAACACTATACAGTTTATTAATCCTAAACCTCCTTTTCACATACAATATCCTCTTTTCACAGGGTTCAACGTCGATCACCTGATAAAAGAAATTATATTATATACATCTTTTTCCAAGTTTAAAGAAAGACTAAAACATCAGCTAAATAAGTAATTTTTGCTAATACATAATTTACCAAAGAAACTTTCTTTTTAAAGGAAAGCTTGAACAAAACACACATTTTATTTTCTCCATTTTGTCTTTCCATGTGTTATTTATACATTCTTGTGTTGCAAAGTTTATCTCAAGAATCTTAAATTTATCCTTATTGAATTCCTTGAAAACCCAAACCTTGACTTTAGTATGAAACCAATAACCTGAATAATTTCTTGCATTTGTTTTAACACTGTATCCTTACTTGCTTAATTTTTGTATATAGCTATGTACTATTCTTTGGATTATATTTATTTTTCTTATCCATTGTATCCATAAGTTTGTTTTTGCTCTTTATATTGTTAACATGTCTCTATTTGTATGTTTTGTTTGGGGCTTTTCCCTTCTGGTCTCCACTGAAAATGGGTAATTTCTTACCCAGCTGGACTAACCCGGTTAACAAATGTGAAATAAATAAATAAATAATGTACTGCTCAATGGGCAATCTTGTCTAATATGCTTGTCTACCTTTATATCTTCACTCAACCATCCATTTATCACAATCTTCACTCTATTATGCTCATATGCTGACATGCACACATTTTTAAGCCTCTTACTTATATTATATACATCAAGCATATCCCATAATACTGAGTGGTGAATAGAGTCAAATGCTTTGCTTAAATCTTCTACCATTACTTTCGCCTGAACATTTCTAAGCACTATATCATCTACTATTTCCCCGATTATTAAGAATAAATCTTGAACTTGTTTTCCTTTTATGCCAAACACGTATTCATTTTCAAAATTACCTACTTATTCTTCTATCCTTTTTTTGTAATATTTTCATAAGAATCTTATAATCTGTACTAATTAACACAATTGGTCTCCAATTCTGTATTTCTTCCTTCCTTTTTTCCATATAAACCTAATGATACCCCAGTTTACCTCCATACGGTCATGTGTCCGTTGTCCGATATGCATTCGATCGAAAGGACAAAAGCAAAGAACCGCAATGCCGACTCACAAACGTTCAAATGGCTATAATGTGACTGTACTATGCCATTCAAACACATGGACAATGGCTGAATCTGGATTTCCGTCAAATCAATCTCGACATTTGTCATTGGAAGTGTTCTGTAATTTGCTATGTCGAGTCGCTGAAATGCATGATCGCACATAACATTCTCAAACAAATGGAGGTAAACCTGATACCCCTGCATAGCTCTTTATACCTGAAACCTTTTTGTAACCAATCACTTAATCCTTTTATAAACCATTCCTTTTGCTCTATATTCTGAAAATGTAAGCACTTTCTATTCTTTCTATGTCTTTGTTCCCTGTTCTTTAAATATAGTCTTAATATGTTCTTTTACTATATTCATAATCTCCTCTTGTGTATTATGCATTTTACCTGAAAAATATTTAATTTCCTTCATTACACTATTACTCTCTTTATTTTACTTAAATATGGAGCAATTTCTTCTTTTTTTCCTTTCAGGAAATATATTTTTCTTACTGAAATTGTATAATTTATGTTCCTTAATAGAAACGCTTTCATCAATCATTTCTAGACAATGGATCATGTAATTGTTTAAATTCTTACATTTTTTTCCCTTGTATAAACTTCTCTTTCCTCCATGTCACCTAACATTTTTATACTTCTGTTCAAAATTTAACGACCATTCTGACCAATCTTTATAGATTTCTCTCATTTCTACAGAATTTTTCCATAATGTCATAACTTTTTTTCCCTTTGTCATCCCATTTCACTTCATTTATTCTTTTTATACCTTTCCCTATTTTACATAAATCATTGTTCTCTTTAAATATAATCCAAATTGCCCTGTGGTCTGAAAAGCCTGTCAATAACATTCCTTGTTCAACAATTACAAAATTTTCTGACAACAAAAATAATCTATTTCTGTTCTTCCCCCTCTTCTATATGACCAAGTCTCCAGATTCCATATTTTTAACTGTACATATTTTATAATATCCTTTACTAATTTATCATCACAAGCCTTGTTTTGCTGTGTTAAATTGCAGCTGAAGTCTATTACAGTTAACCCCATGTTAACTGCTAAATATTGTATTATCTTTCTAAACATCTCCTCCCTCTCCTTTTATTACATATGCATATATTACAATAATTCTCATAACATGGTCCCTCCATCTTACATCAACAACAGTAATTCTACCTGCTATAACAACAGTAGCATCCAATACTTTAATTCTTTCTTTATACAAGTATTCTTGAGCAGGTCTCTTTCACGAAATTCTATATCACATTTTCCCCATCATACTTCTGTTTGAATTCTGACTTTGACAAAATCTAGTATCGCCTAGTATAATAACATCATTATCTAGTTTTTTTACACCAGTGCAAAATTCCTATCCTTCTTTCCAACTTCTTAAAACTATTAACATTTAATAATACTTTACAGGTTACTGCTACTTTATATAATGTGTAATCATCCTTTTCCTTTCTTTTTGAATTCTTCTACATTCTTCTTTTTCCTTTCTCTCACTCTTTGAACAACTGAATTTCTCTTCGTGACTATATCCAATTTAACGTTTTCATTCTCTCTTAAACTGGACTCTTCTTCTTCTACGTTTAAATCTTCCTTCCTCTTATCTTTCTGTGTCATTTGTTCTTCATCAGTAATAAAGATATCTTGCCCCCATTTTTTTTTACTTCTAATTCCTTTTCTATAAGTTTATCCAGTTTACCTTGTTCCTCTCCTCCCTCTATTATGTCCAATACTGCTTCAGTTTCTTTTTCTTCACACTCTTCCCCCCAAATGTCTCACTTTTTATATTTATAACATTTTGGTTCACATTTATTTGCACTGTGTCCTATACCCCCACATGAAAAACATTGTCTTTTTTCATATTTGTTGATTAAATGATTTGTTTTTCTACACAAAAACATGTTTTTGTTTGCCTCCAATATCTAACCTGGCCTCTGTTACCTTCAACATGAAGAACACTTGGAATACGTACAATACTGTTGTTTTCTAATTTCAATATCACATTGCAATCCCACACCCCAGTTCATAAACCTCTATTGTCACACACTTTTGACAAATTCAATACATAAATATAATAAATGCTTTTTTAAAGTTTTTTTTCCACTTCAGTTCAGAATTATATTAATTTTTTTCTTAGTTTCCCAAGCACATACATGTTCCATGGTGCACACTTTCTTTTTTTCATATACTTCTACAAATCTTTCTATTATCTGCCCAGTCTCAAAAATAATGTCACAAAAAGTCTCTTTATCGATATGGATAAATGCTCTTACCTCATTTGTTTTGACACTGAGCGTCTTAACGTCATCCCATACTTTATATCTGTCCATTTCCATATCTTTCTTTTGTTTGATCCGCACTTTAAACACTCATTTTCAGACCTTTTTCTTTTCTTACCATGCACCCCTTTTCTGACCATGTCTGTGTACAATTTTTTTTGTCAGCCTTCACTCTTCTACACTTCCTCCTTATGTATCCTGTCCAGCATTTCTCTCCTCATGACATGTCCTTACCATCTTCCGTTTCACTTTCATTGACCATGCCCAGTAATAAATCATCCTGGAACCCTCCCGACTGGAGGGTTATAACAACACAACCTTGTGATGCATTTTAAGATATGAACTTCTGCCAACAACTCTTGAATCTACATCCACTACATCTGCCACATCAGGACTGCTTTGAAAAGGCTCCGCTGCCTTCTTCCCCATTCTCAACACCAGATCCATCACTCAGCTTCTCCTTCAGCCCTGACTCCTTTTCCAATGATTTAAATATATCCACTGTTCAGTTAACAGCACCAAAGATGCCATCCCCCTTGCTATTCTCCTTTCTGACCTCCATTACTGCTTAACTTAACTTCCTGCTTCTCCGAGCTGCCTTCGCACCCAGAATGGAAGCAGGAAGTAAAACGCTCCACACACAAATGCGTCCCCCTACAGAAAAGAGTAGAGGAAGTTCCCTGATGCCCTGGCAAAATTTCCCCTAGTAGTACAAGTCTCACCTTGGATCTCCTCTGAAAAGGATAAAATAAAAATAAACAAATAAATAAACAAATACAGCGTGCTGTATGCCTGTTTGTAGTATTTGATTAGGAGTTTTGGTGCTGTGTTTAGTTTTAAATACTTTAATAAAGTAGAATTTGAGAAAAAGAATTTAAGAAAGAAGGGGGTTCTCTTCAAGGTTCTTCCTAATGCTAAAGGGAAAGTTTGAAAAAGGCCATTCACTACAAAAACATCTGAATGATGGTGATACATCCTCTTGACTCAGACTGCATTTATGTTGACTATTGGCATGCAGGATCTTCATATATACTTTCTTATCTGCAATGCTGACTGACAGACAATTCTTTTTTTTTTTTCCTTTTTTTTGTGGGACTCCTATTCTCAGTTCATTTCCTTATTGCTTTGACTTTATGCTGTACCCAATGTGTTTGCCAAAAGCCTGGTTCCAGATTTGTGAAAGTTCATGTTTAACCTTGTTGGGATAACTATCTGATTTAGGCAGATACTCTCCACAGCTTACACTGCACAATTCAACAAACTCTGCAGTAATTTTACAAGTCAGACATCAGTCTTACTCCAAAAGAAATTAGTTTTACTGGCTGCATTTCCAGACCAAAACATGTCAAGGGTCTATACTGGTCATCAAATCTTCCATTAAAAATACCTACCGTGGTACAGTGAGCTGCTGCTGCTGATGGGTTTCTTTCTACAACTCCAAAAAGAAAAAAACTGCAAAGATGTTTCTCAAGGTCCATGTTACATGCTCTATTCTCATAGATTCCAGAGCCAGATTAAACATGAGGAAGGTAAAGGGATACTAGCAAATCCTTTAGAATCAAATTTCCTGGCATTTGGAGCATGCTGACCAATTAATTCAGCCTCTTGAAACAACATTTCAGTGGTGGCATAAATTAATTGATACCAGGCAGCGACTGCCTTTTGTTCCACTGGTCACAAATAACAAATGAATGAAAAAGACCATGGCTTAGGTTTGGGAAGCCCATCTCCAGAATCTCAAATTACAGGAAATGTGGTCTCCATTTAAAAGGAAACAGTACAACTACTTCACAGAGATACTTGACTTTAATTTTACTTGACTTTGCTTTATTTGATTTTGTTAACTGAGTAGAATGATAATCATTATGGACCATTTCCAGGTGCAGCACAGGGTACAGATTAGTTATTCATGTAGCTCAGACAGACTTCAGGTGCAGCACAGGGTACAGATTAGTTATTCATGTAGCTCAGATGGACTTCAGGTGCAGCACAGGGTACAGATTAGTTATTCATGTAGCTCAGACAGACTTCAGGTGCAGCACAGGGTACAGATTAGTTATTCATGTAGCTCAGATGGACTTCAGGTGCAGCACAGGGTACAGATTAGTTATTCATGTAGCTCAGACAGACTTCAGGTGCAGCACAGGGTACAGATTAGTTATTCATGTAGCTCAGACGGACTTCAGGTGCAGCACAGGGTACAGATTAGTTATTCATGTAGCTCAGACGGACTTCAGGTGCAGCACAGGGTACAGATTAGTTATTCATGTAGCTCAGACAGACTTCAGGTGCAGCACAGGGTACAGATTAGTTATTCATGTAGCTCAGACGGACTTCAGGTGCAGCACAGGGTACAGATTAGTTATTCATGTAGCTCAGACAGACTTCAGGTGCAGCACAGGGTACAGATTAGTTATTCATGTAGCTCAGACGGACTTCAGGTGCAGCACAGGGTACAGATTAGTTATTCATGTAGCTCAGACAGACTTCAGGTGCAGCACAGGGTACAGATTAGTTATTCATGTAGCTCAGATGGACTTCAGGTGCAGCACAGGGTACAGATTAATTATTCATGTAGCTCAGACGGACTTCAGGTGCAGCACAGGGTACAGATTAGTTATTCATGTAGCTCAGACAGACTTCAGGTGCAGCACAGGGTACAGATTAGTTATTCATGTAGCTCAGACAGACTTCAGGTGCAGCACAGGGTACAGATTAGTTATTCATGTAGCTCAGATGGACTTCAGGTGCAGCACAGGGTACAGATTAGTTATTCATGTAGCTCAGACAGACTTCAGGTGCAGCACAGGGTACAGATTAGTTATTCATGTAGCTCAGACAGACTTCAGGTGCAGCACAGGGTACAGATTAGTTATTCATGTAGCTCAGATGGACTTCAGGTGCAGCACAGGGTACAGATTAGTTATTCATGTAGCTCAGACAGACTTCAGGTGCAGCACAGGGTACAGATTAGTTATTCATGTAGCTCAGACAGACTTCAGGTGCAGCACAGGGTACAGATTAATTATTCATGTAGCTCAGACAGACTTCAGGTGCAGCACAGGGTACAGATTAGTTATTCATGTAGCTCAGACAGACTTCAGGTGCAGCACAGGGTACAGATTAATTATTCATGTAGCTCAGACAGACTTCAGGTGCAGCACAGGGTACAGATTAGTTATTCATGTAGCTCAGACAGACTTCAGGTGCAGCACAGGGTACAGATTAGTTATTCATGTAGCTCAGACGGACTTCAGGTGCAGCACAGGGTACAGATTAGTTATTCATGTAGCTGAGACAGACTTCAGGTGCAGCACAGGGTACAGATTAGTTATTCATGTAGCTCAGACGGACTTCAGGTGCAGCACAGGGTACAGATTAGTTATTCATGTAGCTCAGACGGACTTCAGGTGCAGCACAGGGTACAGATTAGTTATTCATGTAGCTCAGACAGACTTCAGTTGCAGCACAGGGTACAGATTAGTTATTCATGTAGCTCAGACGGACTTCAGGTGCGGCACAGGGTACAGATTAGTTATTCATGTAGCTCAGACGGACTTCAGGTGCAGCACAGGGTACAGATTAGTTATTCATGTAGCTGAGACAGACTTCAGGTGCAGCACAGGGTACAGATTAGTTATTCATGTAGCTCAGATGGACTTCAGGTGCAGCACAGGGTACAGATTAGTTATTCATGTAGCTCAGACGGACTTCAGGTGCAGCACAGGGTACAGATTAGTTATTAATGTAGCTCAGATGGACTTCAGGTGCAGCACAGGGTACAGATTAGTTATTCATGTAGCTCAGACAGACTTCAGGTGCAGCACAGGGTACAGATTACTTATTCATGTAGCTCAGACAGACTTCAGGTGCAGCACAGGGTACAGATTAGTTATTCATGTAGCTCAGACAGACTTCAGGTGCAGCACAGGGTACAGATTAGTTATTCATGTAGCTCAGATGGACTTCAGATCAGTCTTGATACCAGGGATACTGTAGGCTATCACAAGCAATGCTACACTGATGTACATCTGCACATGGAAAGAAAACTCCTTTGTGTGACTCAGTGAACATTTTTATATAATGCATAGTTATGGACATATAAACTTTTACAGGGGATTTGCAGTTAACTTGTGAGAAATTCTCCTTCTCCTTACACCCCTGGGATCACTTCATTGGCTCTGCTTGACAGAGGATCAGTTAATTAATCAATGGGGCGGCGGAAGCCGACACACACTGGCTAGGCTTATAAATGCTCTAGGGCAGATAGCCTAGTACCTACCTATGAACCTATGATAAGGGCTATAATGAGACAATGAAGCTACCATATTTACAGCATTTCAGTGCTAGCACTTTTCCACTGACTTTCAAAGCATCCTGAAAAGCATAGCAAAGTTCAGTATTTGGTCTGCAGATCATTTGCCGACTTTCACTATCCTGTGTACCATTTTACCACTGTGTGGGATATTATTCCCCAGTGTGCTGCCCCCTGTATCTGTGATCTAAACACAAAATGCTTGAACAGTACCTTTAACATCAGGTATTGTACTTTTATACAGTCCCTGGTGAATATACAGTCCCTGGTGAAATGCCTCTTCTCTACAGCCAATTCTCTAGGCTTCCACGTCTGTCTTCTCATTCCCAAACTTCCCTGGATCTCCTCATCTTCTCACTATCACTGGTCATCCAGTCTTCATGCTGTATACAACTGTTATTGAAACCTTACTTAAAAGCTAGTGATTCTTTTAAGTTTCACATTAAACAAGGATTTATCCCATATACAAAATTTATACAGAAAACACCAATACATTGCATTAAAGCAGCCCTTCATATACTTCATTGTGAGAACCACCACATTACTTTACTAATACATATACATACATATATATTTACACACACATATGTGTGTGTGTGTGTGTGTGTATTTTATATGTATATATGTATATATATATATATATATATATATATATATATATATATATATAGTTTCACTTAATCCCAAAATGCTGAAATCTCAAATTTCAGCATTTCGAGACCATAAAGCCGAAACCGTACAAAACTGAAACTTCACAAACCCAAACACATAAACCCGAACACACAGCATACACCACATCGTACACAAACCACAACACCCATACCACAAAGCAAATAAACAAAAAAAAAAAAACACAACCAAACACGCAAATACCTACAATACACAAAAGCGGGGGGGGGGCAAGCTGCCCTGCACCCCCCACCCCCCTACTTATATATACTAACTCCGAGATCACTCAAACAGTAACAGACAGAACACTCACACCCAGACATTCCACAGTCACACACACACACACACACACACACACACACACACACACACACACACACACATACATGCTTGTGTATGTGTGCCTATTTGTGTGTGTGTGTGTGTATAATATACATTATATTCCCACACATAGCTGGACTATCAATGGCTTGATTTGGTATAATCTGAAATCCGAAAGTATTTGGTATAACAGAAAGGGTCAATTACCACAGAAGATTAGGCAGAGTGGAGCCACAGTGAAAAGAAACAAAGAGAATGGAGCTGTACTAAGATGGAGATTTAAAAATCCCTCACTTGGGAGGAGGGGAGTGTTTTTCAAACAAGGGATTTTATTCTTTGGAAAAGATGAGAAATATTTTTTTCCTAACAGATTTTATTCTGGAAAGCGGCAGTTTCTGGGAACCTCGTGAATGTGAGACTGACTGCAGATGGTCTCCGGAAGCATTACTGCTACTACTACATTCTGATGCTTATGGGCTTGATAGGAAAAGGGCTGGTGCACTGCAAGCCTGCCTATTATGTCTGCAGTTTATGCTTAAACCCACTATACACTGGAAGAAAGACTTCTCACTTCTGTTTTCTGAAAGAAAGACTGCACTATTTAAAGACCACATTTTACAAAGAGCTCTGCCATAGGAACTCTATTCTTTTCTGTTATGAATTATCACTGTTGGGAGCAACTAAAATGAGCACATACTTGTAAAAGAGTTAAAAGGATGCAAACAAGTTGAATACTGCAGTTGTTTGGTTTAGAATCGATGAACTAGTGTTCTCATGTTAACTTGTAATTGGAATGAAAAAACTCAGTTTTGTTTTGGCTATTTCCTTCCGTAAAAGTCAATATTTAATTTAAAACCTTACTACACAACTAAAAACCCTAAAGCACTTCTCTTTTAAATTCTCTACTTCTATCCCATTTTTCTTTAAGAGAGCAACTGATAAAATTAAAAGAATTACCTTTATTTACAATCTGTCTGTTACCATGGGAATAGCACCTCCTCCACTAAAGTACTCCACAATCATATCACAACCCAAAACTACATATTGCTAACCCTTGACCACTAGCCAAAGTATATGAAAAAATCCTCTACATGCAAAAGCTCAAACATATTAATAGCTATAACTTACTGTCAGATAAATAAGATGGCTTCAGGAACAGCTTTGGCACTATAACTGCCCTTCTAATGGTTTCTGACTATCTACAGCAACATTACTCAAGGACTTATCATAGATGGAGTATTATTTTAACATGAATTTTCTACAATTGTTAAGCATCTGGTTGGGTTTGTTTGTTCTAATTTCCTGCTAGGAGTGTATCATATAACCTGTTTGCATTTAAAAACATTCTCTAGAGTCTCCTTGATCCTTTATCTGTTTAAACATTTCTGCAGTTTTTTTCTACCCAAGTAGTGTTGGTAGTGTAGCATTGTCCATACTCAGGCTTGTGTTTTGGGCCTAGTTGTTTGTTAGTACAGGCTGTGTGTCTCAGCACATGTCCCAGGTCATCATAACTTAGCCAAAGCCAGTATAGCATTTCAGTGAGAGTGGATTGTTTGTGGTCACTGGCTGACAGGGGTGCCTGGACTACACCTTGGAATAAGCACCTCAATGGTTCTTTCAAGCTTTTTTTTAAAGTTGTTTCAGGTTTCAACTTTGTTACTAAAGAAGTTAACTTGTGACTGTTTCTGCCATTTCACGCTGAGCTAATCGGAGGAAGCCGGAGGAAGGGCTCTGAGCTAACGAATCTGAGATATATAAGATTAAGTATCCTGTTTTTTGCTTATTTCTGAGTTATTTATAGCACTTTTATTTTACTCACTGTGTGTGAGGTATTAAGTAGAATTTTCTACAATTGTTAAGCATCTGGTTGGGTTTGTTTGTTCTAATTTTTATTTCCCACTCTCCCTCCCTTTTGGTATCCCGTTTTTATACTTGGTGGCTTTGCAGTTGCCCTCCCCTACTGTAAATATGATCTGGGACACTCCTTCCGGTCTAGTGTCATTACCTCATTCTACCTATTCCAGGGAGAAAATTTGAGAAGGCCAACCCAGTTAGCTTCTGCTCCTCCTTTCCACTTCACAAAAAAAAAAAATTTCTAAGCTTATTTCCTGCCTTTCCTACAAGTTGTCTAGTCCAGATACAGATTTGCTGTATCCAGGACTGTTTGTAAGCTTCTGAGCCTGCAAGCCTTTCTGTGTTGGAGTGAAGCCTTCTAGCTTAATTTTGTTTCTTAGAACTAGCCAGTTTTCTAGTTTCAGCACTCAAATCTGTTTCTTTAGCTCAGCACTTGTTCAGAACTCACTGTAAGCACTAAATAAGCTACAAATTACTACAGCACTCAACTTTCCTCACTTGTCTAGACGAAAACAGTTTTTAGTACTTAATAAATGAGCACCAATCCAGGCATGTCTAAGGGTCAGGTCACGGTGTTTTCTCCTGTCTACCTGATGAATCTGGGCATCTTGGGGCAATGCAGCAAATGCCTCATGTACACAGACAACTCTCTCCTCCTACCACCCAACACTACAACCTGTGAGAGATGCAGTTATATAACCAAACTGGAAGCAAAGCTCTCTTCACCCAAGACTGGACTAGACAGTCAAGAGGAGAAGGTAAACATTTGCACCACACCACATTCATCACATAGTCCCTCAAAACCTACACCACCAAAACACACACATAGAAACACAAAACACACACCTACATTCGTGGAGGCTCTCAAAAAAAATCTACCCAAGCAACAGGGACCTCCAAAGCAGAAACGCAAGCAACCTCCACCCCCCAACACAACCCAAATGACACATAGCCCACAAACTCAGTGTGCCACTCAACCACAGCCCATAAGGCACAACAACTTACCCAACACTCTAGTCATAGGTGACTCTACAGTCAGGCACACTGATGTTCTACTCACCAGGCTAAACAAGGAGAAAGTCACTGTCAGCTGCCTGTCAGGTGCCAGGATCCGCCACATAACGCATGCACTCAGGTCACTCCACAGCAAGTAGAAATATGACTCTGTCATTGCCCATGTTGGTGTGAATGATCTGAGGCGTACCTCCCTGGACTACATGAAAAGTGACATGGAGGAGCTTTCTGATCTTGTAGCCCAGGCAGGTATGACCCTAGCCCTGAGTAGCATCCTGCCATCACCCAGAATGATACCACAGTACAAGGACAAAATGATTGACTTCAACAATTGGCTAAGCTTCTGGTGTCATTCTAAGGGGATCCAGTATCTGTCTGCCTCGGATGACATGATCGACAAACCACGATGCTTTGCCAGAGATGGCCTGCACCTGTCGCCCTTGGGATTCTGGATACTGGCTAAGGCTCTTGCCACCCCATATAGTGCCTTTTTTAGGCAAGATTCAAATGACAAATTTACCACCGTAACAGGTACAAGCAAGCAAAATCTGAGGGTAATGCTACTCAATGCTAGAAGTCTAAACCTCAAAATGCACTCACTCGAGGCACTCCTTAAAATGGAGAACATCGACATCTGTGCTGTGACAGAGACCTGGTTCAAGGCTCCAGAGAGTACCCCTGCATTATCAGGCTATAATTCATACCACACCTTTCGGCCACCTAACTTGGACCGAAGAACTAGAGGTGGAGGCGTGTCCATATTCATTAAGGATATTCACACCTCCAGGCTAGTTGCTCAGCATAATGCATCTGAGATTATCCAAGTGCAACTAACTCTGGGCAAGACCGCAATGCAAATTGTAGCTTGCTACAGAACCCCCACCATGCCCCAGGATTCCCACTTCTTGATACACTGGAAAATATTAGGGTACAACCTAACACCCTAACAATGGGCAATTTCAACTACCCCACCATTAACTGGGAAAACTACTCATGTACCAACTCTTGTGCTCAACGTTTTCTGGAATTCATAAATTCCAATGCCTTGGATCAACTTATCCACACCCCCACCAGGGCAGCAATATCCTAGACATGGTCATTACCAACATGGGCAACCGGTGTTCCACACCAGAGGTCAATTCCTTGTTGGTCAGATCCAACCACAAGCAAATCACCCTAGACATCCACATCCCAGCCCCACCCCCCATTAGGGAAACCACCATAAAAAATTTCTCCAAAGCCAACTTCACGCTTCTTAAGACAGAAGTGGCAAACATCATGACACCCATGCTGACAGACAATAGAGGTACGACTGCTGAATCCTGTACAATTGGACTTTATAAGCACTTACATGAGTGCATGGATCATGCAATCCCTAACAGAACCAAGGTGCTGTCCTCCAAAAAAAAGGAAGCCAGTCTGGTGGTCCCCTGCTATAAACAAACTCTACAACAGAAGAAAGAAACTGTTGCAAAAAAGAGTAAAATTCCATGATTGGAGGAACTCCGTGATCAGCCTCAGTAAGAAGCTGAGATCCCTCATAAAATCCTCCAAAGCTAGTTACAAAAACAAAATCGCCACTGATTCTAAAGACAACCACACAGCATTCTATAGCTATGTCAAGAATCTCAATGGCAACACTCAGATCTGCTCTGAGTTACAGAACAATGGCTCTAAATATACAGAACCAACGGATATTGCCAACATCCTGGCAGATAGGTTCAGTGCTAACTTTACCCCTCTCTCATCCCCTAAAGGGTCCATCTCTATACAGGAGGAATGCAAAGTACTTGTAATCATGGCTGCACAGGTAAAAAAAACACACTCTCCAAAACCAAGAACACAGCATCCATGGGACCTGACAACATCCCAGGCTGCGTTCTACATGAACTACAGAATGAACTGCCACCCGACCTAAGTACCATGTTCAATCATAGCCTCACCTCAGGCTTTGTGCCCACTGAATGGCGCAGAGCAATGGTTATCCCACTCCACAAAGGGGGAGCCACCACGGACCCCGGGAACTACTGCCCCATTAGCCTGACGAGCCTGGTTTGCAAGGCTATGGAGCGTATCATCATTTAACTTATAAACAATGACATTGGTAATCTCCAAACTCTGGACCCTACCCAGTTTGGGTTTGTAAAAGGCAGATTATGTCTCCTAAATCTGACTTCTTTGAAGCGGTCACCAAAGCTGTAGATGAGGGTAAGGGGTTACACACAGCCTATCTAGATCTCGTCAAGACTTTCAACACCATCCCCCACACTGGAATTATAGACAAACTCACTAAACTAGGTATAAATCATTATGTCACAAGATGGGTTGCCAACTGGCTCACTGACCGAACCCACACTATGAAAGTGGCAGACTCTAAATCTAACTTTAGACCGGTGACAAGTGGAGTACCACAAGGTTCAGTCCTAGGTCCTCTCCTGTTTGGTTTCTACTTCTCTGAAGTACAGGCTAACACAGAAGGTCTTTGGCTAACAAAGTTCGCAGATGACTGCAAACTAGGAGCCATAATCAAATCTCCTAACGATGTGGACATCCTACAAAAGGGCCTCACTGAGACAGATGCCTGGTGTTAAAGCCATGGCCTCAAGCTCAATGCCAAAAAGTGCAATGTCATCCCTTTTGGTAAAAACTCTGTACCCATGAACTACCACATAGGCGGTAGTCTACTTAACACCGAAAGTGTGATAAGAGACCTTGGGACACAGGTGGGCAGTAGTCTCTCCTTTGATAATCACATCGTCACAGTAGCCAGGAAATCCTTCTACGTGGCACACCTCATCACAAAAGATTTCTCATCCAGGAAAAAAGAGGTCATTGTTCCCCTCTACTCATCAGTCATTAGACCCATTATAGAGTACAAAGCCCCTTTTGGTATGTACCTCACAAGACATCTACAACAACTGGAGGCCACAGAAATACCTCACAAAGAGGATTACCAGCTTCAAATAGATGCCCTACGCAGACCATCTCAAAAAACTCCAGCTTTACTCTGTCACATATCGCCTACTCAGAGGCGATCTCTGCCTAACATACAAAGCTATGTCAAACCCAGAGCTGTTGGACATGTTCCACGTAAAGAAATCCCAATCCCTCTGAGCTACATGCTCTAGGGACCTAAATCTTGTCACCACAATAAACAGAACATGCTGGAGGGATAGATTCCCGTCTCAGAAACTTCCCATACTCTTGAACAAACTACATATCTATATCAAACAAAGCTCCTCATTAGCACTCTTCAAAAAAAATCTTGATGATTGGATGAAAGATAGGAAATTCACCCCAGGGGTTACTTCTGTGGCTCTGCTTGACAGGGGCACAGGAAAATAATTTTCTTGGGTGGCAAAAGCCAGGGTACCGTTTGGCTAGGCTTATATAGGCCCTAGGGCCAATAGCCTAGTACCTACTTATGAACCTATGACAAGGGCTTTTGAAACAGTAAACTACAACTTGCCCATTACAAAAACTTTGGTAAAAATACAATAATCTGGTTTAAAAGTTACCTAGATAATAGAATTGTTCAGGTCCATGCTAAGAAACACCTTACATCAAGAGTCTTAAGTACCTTAATCTTTTCACTGTTCATTAATGACTTCAATGAAGATCTCCTTTACCTAGATTCAACTTTGTATGCCAATGATATACTCCTTAAATCTAATAACTATACCTCGGTTTGTCAAAATCAACTCCAACAGTCCTTCCTGGTTCTCTATCGTTGGGCAAATTCCAATAAACTACTAATCAACTATCAAAAAATAATATGCTCTTTGCTTTCCCCTCACAAACTTCATCAATTACCAGAAATAATCATTACAGACAACCAAATAGCACTATTCCTTATGTAACTCAATACAGATACCTGGGGCTTACCCTCACACACACACACACACACACACACACACACACACACACACACACACACACACACACACTACAGATAGTAGAAAACAAAATCTGTATATTTTCTCTACTAGCAAATTTTACTCTCACCACTACAACTTGCTAAACAGACACAAACATTATCCAGTAACTGAAAGATCACCCTAATCCTAAACATACATACTTTTCCATAAAATCTTGAAAGAACGATACTGTCTACCTATGAAAATAAAATTTCCTAACAGAGAACAAAACTACTTCTTAGGAAGCACCATAGATGGCACAATGTCCCTCAGCCAGCACCCCTTCAAAACAGTGATTGGAGAATGTGCATTCTCTAGAACAGACCCAGCATTATGGAACAATTCCTAACTGAAACAGAGTTCAAGGAAATTTCCCCAAGGATTCAAACCAAGCTTAGCTCAGTAGTTCCTTCAAGAAGTAACATCTTAATGCTTTAAAGACAATGGGTAGATGGATCACAAAACTCACTCAGATTTGTCCTGCCTTACCAAATCATTTCATCCCAAAATCTGCAGTTGGAATCTCAGTTATTGTATACAGTTTATTTTGTGAAGATACCTAAATGCTTGCATGTTTGTTAACCGTATACTTTAAAATGTGTCTCATTTTACTTTTTGCCATGTACTTAACGGTTTACTTTGTACTATTATAATTGTAATTGTATATATGGCTCAAATATTCCAATATTTCTGTATTCTGGTCTCTGTCTGGGTCATGGCTGAAAAGGGTTGGCGTACTGGCCCATTGACCCAATTACCAACTAGTAAATAAATAAAAATAAAAAGACTGTGTTTGTTTTATTTTGCAGTTTCTCCATCCTTATGTCACAATACACGTGAAGGGGTGCACATTATATATATATATATATATATATATATATATATATATATATATATATATATATATATATATATATATATATGGGTCTACTTCATTTGCCCTAACTTCCGATTGACAGACACCCATTTGCCCGAGACCATTTGACCGAAATTTCATTTGACCGACACTTCATTTGACCAACAAGTATTATTGGCAAGAAAATGGGATATGCCCCCTTCCCCACTGTAGTGCGACACTGGAGTTAGGATATATAGTTGGGGGGGTGTAGGGGGCACAGCCCCCCACTTACTTTTGTTTTACTAAGCAATATTAAAGCAAAACTAAACAATATAATATGAAATTAAGTGGGGGGGGGCTTCGTCCCCACACCCCCATTGTGGGGGGCTGTGCCTCCCACACCCCCCCAACTATATATTCTAACTCCAGGGTTGCACTACAGTGGGGAAGGGGGCATATCCCATTTTCTTGCCAATAATACTTGTCGGTCAAATGAAGTGTCGGTCACATGAAATTTCGGTCATTTGGTCTCGGGCAAATGGGTGTTGGTCAATCGGAAGTTAGGGCAAATTAAGTAGATTCATATATATATATATATATATATATATATATATATATATATATATATATATATATATATATATATATATATATATATAATATTTCTTAGGAAACTGGAGTACCTGGAGAACACCCATGCTGACCCATAGAGAACATACAAAATTCACACAGACAGTGACCTAAAGTTGTGAGACAGTATTTGTCAAAGGACACTCCGGAGGTGGTACCAAGGGATATGGAAGTAGAAGAAATGTAATACTGCAGCAAGTTGCAGACATTTTTCTCAGAAGTGCTACACTGTACCAGCAGCCAAAACACAAAGGAAAGAGAATATAAATATTAGCTGTAGCAGTGGAAAAGGGGGAAGAACATTAGGCTAGTAAGAACTAAGGGATTAACTGGCAGTGAGCCCAACTGTATTGTAACATTTGCTATTCAGAAATAGAAGCGACAGGATGATTGCATGCTGTCAGCTTCAACAGCTGTAATTTTAGACTGCTGCAGTACTGCACATAATACCAGACCATAGTAGTTTTATGGAATTTAAGTGAAGTTAAAGGTACCAATATTTTAAAGCTACATACATATATTACATCTGTGGCAAAGAGAGGTTCCATCTTAGCCCAGAAGGGACAACAATACTCAAAGGTAGGTGGGAAAGATATACCTCCACAATTGTACCTTTAAACTGAATGGGAGGGGGCATCATGGAAGCAGACAGAGTGGTAGAGAGTGCAGAACTGGCCATGGCAAACAAACAAACAAACGTGACTGCAGACAACCAAACAGAAGTAATGTGGTGCAAGTCTGGGTAATTTAACTCCACAATTCAGAAAGCCTGGAAGGACTAAGGGGCAGCTATGAACATTGCTACCAAGGAGGAGGGTGGACATTACTGGTATCACAGAAACACAGCGCACTGACAATAGGAGGTGGGCAAGGAAGTGCCAGTGTGTAGACTTTTTGGAAGGGAGGGGGTCTTCAGGATTGAGTTTTGAAGGGTAAGTGGGGGGCAGGATTCTTGGATTTCTAGTTGTACAGTCTGAGAATTTAGTCCTTCCCTGTGGTCTGTAGGAGTAGCAGTCTTGGTTGCATTTGACTCAGCTAATGTAGAGGGGATAGAGACATTGTCATTGTTGAGAGTTAAGGGCCAGTTGTCATTACTCAGATGTAATGTCCTGGAGAGGCGAGAGTACAGCTGGACATCTGCTTCTATGTTCAGCTCCTGCCACAACTTTATGTGTATATAGGTGCATTACATTTAAGCCTTTTGCCTATAACCTACTGGGTGTAGCTCTTCCACTATAATTTGAGCATGACATTGGGAAATGTTGAGCTACACTACTCATATATACTCTTTATTCATGACAAGCAACAACAACAAAAAAGTGTTTTGGACTTAATAATGTGAAACTAATTTGAAACAAAGTATACTCATCCTGGTGCAGAGTCCGGGTTTGCTAAACTGAGAATTTTACTGTAAAGTATTTTTGTGTCTAATCTGTAAAATCTGTATCAATTTTATTTAATCACTTCCTTACATTAGCTCTAGTAGAAGGTGCCCTTGAAAAAGAAAATAAGAAATCTCAGTCTTCCAACACACAGACCAAAGAAAAACATTTTGCATTGGTACACATTTTTCCCAAAACAACATACCATCCACAGCAGAAGTATACAGATAAAGTCCTCAGCAAAATATGCACTGCTCTGTCAGGCATTGTTCAACTTGGCAGAAATAGTGTTTTATTGCCTCTATCATAATTCTTAACTGTACCTCATTTTATACAACTATTCCTCATTTTACTTCATAAAAATAGCCCCTTCCACAATGAAAGTGTTTCTCATTAACTTAAAACGTTTCATTAATAATAATTACTTGGTTAACAAAACATTTTTGTGTAAAACAATAACGTTTTAACCATGCTGCCAGCCTTCTAGTGAGGTGATATTACACATTTATGCACAATGCCTGTTTTTTTCCATTTTAAAGCACTGTCCCACATTTGGGAGACTAAATGTCCAGCTATAATATCTGCTGGAAGATTACAGCTTGGCAAGTGTCCTTTCCTTTGAACTGCCTTCACTGTACTGGATAAAACAATCGAATACGGGATTGCTGTTTTTTAAGATTTGAAAAAAAAGTTTTCTTGGCTCTGCTGAATCTTCCCAGTTTAGTACTTCCAAATGATCTCCAAGTAAAGTTTCTCTACGGTACAACATTCCAACTTTTTCAATAAATGGGTCTGTAATTTGTCCCAGTACAGTGTAAAATCCACTGCGAAGACCACCACTGATGGCCTCTTCTACATACTTCACATAGGAGGCCTGGTTTGTGTGTTGATTCACATCGATGTCCCTCTGTGGAACTGTAACACAGTACTTGTGGACTCTACTGGGCCACGAGGTCAAGGGTTGCATATTCTCAGGAGGCAAACTGTTGCTTAGATGTCTGTATTTTTCAGTGACCCACTGTGGTAGAGGGATTGGTCTTCGAGTTTCAGTACTTACATGTACCATCTGCACATAATGTTGGGCTACAGCTGTGCTGTTACCTGGCACCACAATATCACCTTGAAACATATAAGATGTTTTCCCAATGTGGGCGATTGTGAGAGTCACACAAATACTCTGATTTTTTTCACTCTTCAAAGTTTCCCAAAACTGCTTTGAAAAGGTTGCACCTTGGTACCGTACGAATAGTGATACTGTATTTTGGTCAAGCTGGCTGCATGGAAAAATATTACTGGCTTTGGTATGGTAGAGTGCTAGAATTCGTGGAATCTGCAATAGTCTTGCAAACTGAAAGAGTGTCAAATTTCCTAAAAAAGGAGAAAAGACAAAAAGAAAGCAGTAGTTATTCTTAAAGGCAATCACCAGCAGCAAGTATCTTGCTCCTAAATGCAGTTTAATTCCAAATTTAAACATTTAAATATGGAAAAAAATCATACATTGTTCCTTTACACAAAGGCGGCACCGAGCCCTCTAATTTCAGACCTATTGCTATCCTGTTTCCGATATCCAAAATTCTTGCAAAATGTATTCACAAACAACTCATGGCATATATACTGGAACATAACCTTCTAACCCCCTACTCAGCATGGCTTCTGTCCCCTCCACAGTACCACTACTGCTCTACTATCCTTCACCAACTGCCTCTCCTCTTCTCTAGATAACAAACTTGTATCTTCCCTCTTTCTGGACCTCTCTAAGGCCTTCAATATGGTCTCATATAACCTCTTGCTCTCTAAGCTCTCCTCCTTTAACCTCTCATCCTCCACCCTTAACTGGTTCTCTTTGTACCTATCGAATATAGCCCATTCTGTCAAATGGGTGTCAGCCACTTCTCCATTCCTTCCCGTTCCCACTGGATTCCCCAAAGGCTCCATCCTTGGCCATCTACTATTCTACATCTTTACTAATGACCTCATCCAATCCTGCCCCCACTCTACACTTATACAATATGCC